>NW_025920122.1:1267429-1468987 GCF_902686445.1 Sciurus carolinensis | reverse complement strand
ATAGTTTCCTCCTTTAGCAAGGTCATCAACCAAGTTAGCATGTCATCCATCCACTAGTGCCCCTGGCTTTGCTGAGCACTGGGTGGCAATGCAGTACTTACCTGGCAGTTGATCTCCAGGTGGCCTTCCCATGGCAGGATTCTCCACCTCCCCAAAATGCTGGGGTTGTCTGCTCCACCACCTCTTTTTCCCCTGCCTCTTGACTGACTTCAGGTACCTGTTGTATCCAGGATCTCAAGTCCCTGCCTGGAGCTGTCCTTCAATCCATCACCTACTCTTCCAGAAGCACTGCTACCTGTGGGAAGTAACAATGAGCACTGGATAAAGGATGTCACAGACTTGTCCCTCAGTGTACACCCCGGGCACCCAGACAACTCCTGCTGTGGGCCACTGTGGCACGGGTCATATTCAGCCTCTGGCAGGGGTTCTGACACAGACCCAAATGGCAGTTCTCAGGCTGGGAAGGTAGGCCTCGCCAACAACCCTGGTTCACCTTCATGCCCTGGCCCTTTCTGGTCACACCTTCCCAACCCCCACACACACTACTCACTCTCCACTTCCTTTTTCACCATTCTAATTTCTGTGTCCTTTATTTTGTACTCTCTTTTCCAAAAGGCAACAAAAGACACTCCAAGTTCCAGGAAGACCTGCCCCACCCCGAGAATTCCTCCTCTGCCTGTTGCTCCTGGTCCTGGCTACTGCTGCTCCACTTCTCTGCTCATTTCTCCTCCCCATCCTATCCGAACCAGTGCCCCCAGAGTGTCCAGCGACTCCCCACGCCAAGCATTCATAGCTGTAATCCAAGAGCTGCCTCCTTGAAACCCAACCAGGAGTGCTTTCTGAGCATACCCAGTTGCCCAGCTGGTGCTTTGGCTGCCTACCAATCATGTGTTTTCTTGACTTGGGTCTTCTACCTGGCAGCGGCGTCCTAAGACAGCACTGGGTTCCAGCATGAGGAGCGGGGGGCTTGAGTGACCAGGCATGGTGCTGGAGCCAGGAAAGCCTTCAGAGGCTAAGGACGTGTACTATGGATGGCCACCTCAGGTGCAGGAGTAGGTGCTCCAGGAGGCAGGCCAGGTGACCTCTGAGCGCCATGCAGTGGGGAAGAGAGTTCACTGGACGATTCCCGGAACACAGCTCCTCAAGGGTCCCACATGCGATGAACAGAATGCCCATCTGCTTTTCGTACATGCGCGCTCAAGAGTGATGGCAGCCGGAAGGAGCAAAGAGTAGCGCTCATGGACAACTTCCGGGTGCTGCTGGCTGGCAGCGCTCCACCATGCAGGCTTGAATTGGTGGGACGGAGTCCACATCTTCTTCTCTGGCTTTGCCTCACAGGAAAGTCTCACTGATGCATGGGGCTTCAGTGAAGGTGGTCCTTGACACGCCTCCTTGCCTGGTGATTTCCCAACTTCCACCATGGACACTGCCCTCTGGGGACACTGAGGTTGTGAGCCTCCCTACAAACAGTGTCACCTTATTTATATACATAGACACAAATGCGTGAGCACAACTACATGCACCCTCACAGCTTACACACTGTTACATATGTAATGCATTAATATATAAATATATGTATATATATATACACACTCATACGCGTGCGCACACACACACACACACACACACACACAAGAAACAGAAGAACCTGGGAGAAATACCAAAATGCCTGCATTCTCTTCACTGCTGGCCAGCATGTCAGAAGAGTTGCACAAGTGCATTTGCATGCATATCAACAACAAATGCAACACACACCGAGCCAGGAAGATAAGCACAATCTACTGCTCCAGTTTTCACCCTCCAAGTCTCTAACTTAAAAACAAGCAGAAATCAGCCATGCTCTAAGGAGACTATGCCGGAAAAGAATTCCAGAAAGGAGATCCACTACAATTCAGCAACCACTGCCAAGCTAGAATTGACTGCATGCATGTGTCAATTACACACCACCTAAGTACTTTCCCCTGCTTTATTCCAAGACCAACATTTTTTCTTGGATACCTGATGTGCAATTCCGGCATGGGGCCCCTACAGGTGTCTGGCTCAGATGCTGTCATAAACACCCTATGAAATCAAACATGGGCCACACCCAAGAATCTCATACAAGCATGGATGGGCGCCCATAGGTACAGGTACACAAATAAACACACACACACACACAAAAAAAAAAACACACACACACACATACACACAGAATCTATCAGCTCAGCCAGACCTCATGTTTATTACCTTGGATCTCTCATCGGAAGGAGAGAAATCAAAGGAAAAGTCAGTTGGGTGGGGTGAGCAGGGCTCTCTCCTGGCCATCTCTCCCCTTATTAACATCCCACTACAGGCACTTGCATGGTACACAGGAATTTCCCAAACATAGTCCAGGAGATGCAATATCCTCTGCACCTGATCACCTTCTGGACTTTTCTGCCCAGACACAATCCCTTTCCTTGGAACAACCACCTAGGTTCCACCCACAATTCCCTCTTTTAAATTCTCTAACAAATATATTTCCTCCCAGCATAGAAAATAGTTTCCTCCTTTAGCAAGGTCATCAACCAAGTTAGCATGTCATCCATCCACTAGTGCCCCTGGCTTTGCTGAGCACTGGGTTGCAATGCAGTACTTACCTGGCAGTTGATCTCCAGGTGGCCTTCCCATGGCAGGATTCTCCACCTCCCCAAAATGCTGGGGTTGTCTGCTCCACCACCTCTTTTTCCCCTGCCTCTTGACTGACTTCAGGTACCTGTTGTATCCAGGATCTCAAGTCCCTGCCTGGAGCTGTCCTTCAATCCATCACCTACTCTTCCAGAAGCACTGCTACCTGTGGGAAGTAACAATGAGCACTGGATAAAGGATGTCACAGACTTGTCCCTCAGTGTACACCCCGGGCACCCAGACAACTCCTGCTGTGGGCCACTGTGGCGCGTGTCATATTCAGCCTCTAGGCAGGGGCTCTGACACAGACCCAAATGGCAGTTCTCAGGCTGGGAAGGTAGGCCTCGCCAACAACCCTGGTTCTCCTTCAACCCCTGGCCCTTTATGGTCACACTTTCCTACCCCACACACACACTCACTCACTCTCCGCTTCCTTTTTCACCCTTTTAATTTCTATGTCCTTTATTTTGTACTCTCTTTTCCAAAAGGCAACAAAAGACACTCCAAGTTCCAGGAAGGCCTGCCCCACCCCAATAACTCCTCCTCTGCCTGGTGGTCCTCGTCCTGCCTCCTCGTCCTGCCCTCCTACTCTGTTCCTTTCTCCTAGCCTTCCTACCACATCCAATGCCCTGAGTGCCCCCGACCCTCAGTGCTCCCAGCATTCATAGTTTAATCCTAGAGCTACCTGTTTGAAACCCAAACCTGACTGCTTTCTGAACTTACCCAGTTACCCTGCTGGAGACTTGACTGCCTAACCCTCATGTGTTTTGTTGCCTTGGGTCTTCTGCCGGGCAGGGGCGTTGAAATCCAGTCTGGGGATCCAGTATGAGGAGGTGTGTGTGTGGGGGGGGGGCTTGGTCAACCAGGCAGGTTCTGTAGCCAGGAAAGCCGCCAGAATCTAAGGACGCGGACTTAGGGCATCCGCCTCAGGTGCGGGAGGAGGCAGTCCAGGAGGCCAGGCCAGGTGGCCTCTGGGCGGCATGTGGTGGTGAAGAGGGCATACTGGATGCTTCCTGGAGCAGGGTACCTCACTGCGTCCTTCGCACCCTGAACTGAATGCCCATCTGCTTTTCACGCATGCGCTGGGGAGAGCGACGGCAGCCGGGTGGAGCCAAGAGTGGCGATCCGGCAAAACTTGGCAGTGCTGCTGACTGGCTGACCTCCTCAGAGCAGAGCTCAATTGGTGGGCCAGAGACCACAGCCTCTTATCTCGCTTTTCCTCGTGGGGAAGACTCCCTGATGCTGGCTGCTTCTGTGAAGGCGGTCCTTGTGGTGTCTTCCTGCAGGGTTATGTCACAGCTTCCACCAATGGACCTTGCCCACTGTGGTTTTGGTGGGTGTGTGCCACCCAACAAAGATTGCCACCATATTTATATATGTATACACTCCTACACCCAGACATGCAATATACATACATAAATGTTATTTTGTATCCCATATATAGTATATTATTACTATATATATATGAGAAAAATAAAAATCTGAGAGTCTTATATTTCTCTACATGGTAACAAGTAGGCATAAGAAAACAATGATATTTATATCTAAGTTGAATACATTTATTCATGTACATAGTCATTTAAATTTACATATAATGATCCCTATGTGAAACAAATTAGAAAAGAGAAGGTTTACTATCCACAACTGAGTCATAAATAATTGTGATATTTATAAGTCAGAATTGTAACCAATTAAAGATTCAAAAGAATTGATGAAAGAAAATTTTAAAACTGAATAAGTATGAAAAGTTCACTTTATTATGAAATATTATTCAAAGTTAAAAACCTACATCTATGTTAAATGAACAATTTGGATAAACGTAACCAGTTAGAAAAAGAAAACTCATTTTGAAAACCAGGAAAGATTAGGAGAAGCAAAAATTCCAGTAAGAAATAGGGGAAACATTCTTGGGAAGATTTAAGAATGAAGAATGCACCCTCTTTGATAATGTTGTCATAAGGATTTTCAATATCAAATAAAACCACAATACAATTTATGAGGCAAATGTGATCATTTCCCATATTCCTACAGATAAATGTTACCATCCACAAAAGTTTAAATTTTTAAAAATTCTTCCAATTTTATCACTTTTGATACTTATTTTAATTTTATCCTATTTTTCCATTCCTAGTATTATACATTTATGATGCATAGCTGGAGAATGTGTAGCTATTTTATATCCTGTCTTTTATAAATTGAATATTAAAACTGTCCATTTTTATATTAGAGTTTCAAAATTTTTTCTTACTTTACAAATTATAAATGCTGGGGCTCTAACTGTGGCTCAGTAGTAAACCACTTGCAAAGCATATGTAAGGCATGTGGTTCGATCATCACCACCATATAAAAATAAATAAATCAAATAATGTTATTTTGTCTGTCTATAATAAAAAATTAAATTATAAATATTGATTGGAAATAACAGATAATGCTTTCTATTATGAAGAAACTAAAAACATTTATGTAGTTCTTCCACCCAGAAAAATAGATACATAAATACTTTTGGATTGGGTTCTTCTTTTTTAAAATTTTAAAGTTAGCATACAATTCATCTAACAAAAGTCACAATGTGCACAATTCAGAGAATTTTTCCGGACTCATGATGTACAATCTTCACCATCAATTTAGAACATTTTCATTCACAAGATGAACCCCCATGCCTTTGGTAGTCATTCCCCATTACCCACTAATGTCAAAGTGTGAGGCAAGCCCCTATCTAATTTCTCTATCTTGAACATTTTAAAAAATGTGTTCTAATTAGTTATACATTACAGTAGAATGCACTCCAACTGTACATGGTGCAGAGTCACAACTGTAGCAGTAATCATACATTTGTGCAGGGTAATAATACCCATCTCATTCCACTGTCCTTCCCATCCCTACTCCCCCTCTCCTCCTCTCACTCCCATATGCATAATCCATAGTTCTTCATTATTCCCTAACCCCCATTATGGATAAGCATCTGCTTATCAGTGAAAATATTCCACCTCTGGTTTCTTGCATTTGGCTTATTTCACTTAGCATGATATTCCCCAGCTTCACCTGTTTACCTGCAAATATTATAATTTCATTCTTCTTTATTATACTGGAAAATAAAAAAAAGAATCATAATATGTGATCCCTTGTGACCAGTTTCTTATATTTAGCCTGTTTTGAGTTTCATTCATTTAATAGCATGAATCAGTACTTCATTTCTTTTTAGAGCTGAATAATACTCCATTGTGTGCATATGCTGTATTTGTCTATCCATTTATCAGCTGATGGATATTTGGATTTTTTCAACTTTTTTGATAATTACAAATACGTTTGAAAATATTCATATACACATTTTTGCATGGACACATCTTTATCAGTTCTTTTGGACATATACGCAAACATGGGACTGCTGGGTCATGAGAGCTGGGTCAGTTACTACACCATTTTAAATTCCTAATAGCAGAGTGTGAGCACTTTAATTTCTCTACAATTTTTGGCAATAATTATTATTTTTCTTTTTCTTTTATTTATTTATTTATATATTTATTTATTTATTTTTTGCAGTGCTGGGGATTGAATCCAGGGCCTTGTGCTTATGAGGCAAGCACTCTACCAACTGAGCTATCTCCCCAGCCTTATTTTTCATTTTTTAGTATAGCAATTCTAAAGGAAGGCGTGTCATCTAGTGAAGTGGTATCTTTCTGTAGTTATAATTTGCATTTCCCTAATGATTAGTGAGCATCTTTTCATGTGCTTATTGATCATTTGTATCTCTCCTTTAGAGAAATGTCTATTAAAATTCTTTGCCCACATTTTAGTAGTTTATGTTTATTGAATTGAAAGGGTACTTTACATATTCTGGATAACAGACACTTACCAGATACATGATTAGAAATTTTTTCTCTTTTTCTGTGTGTTGCCTTTTTACTATCTGAATAGAGTCCTTTGGTGCCCGCCCCCCCCAAAAAAAATGGTACACTTTTGATGAAGTCCACGTTTCTTTCTCTTTGTCACATGTATTTTAAATGTCATATCTAAGAAACTTAAAGAAAATGTGGTAAAAATGAGAAAAATTGGTGAGTCTTAGTAGAGGATAAACATATTCTTACAGTTTTTCGGTAAATCTGCTCCTTGTACAGTCTAATATTTGGGAATGGTATTGATGTCTCAATCATGGGATTTGAAAGAGCTCAGATAGGACACTTGGAGTAGTTTTCTAGGTAGTTTAAGGCTGACTGAAGACTTGCTGCCACTGTCCAGTTGTGTGACCCACAGGCAGGTTACTCACCCTCCCTCATCCCTACTTTCTTCATCTGCAATTTTAGACAGCACTGACTGCCTGGTATGGTGGGGGATGAGGGTCAAGGGATGAAGATGGAATAAGATGCCCATGGCAGCTGAGCCTGGGGCAGGCAATCTTTGAGCCAAGAGATAATGGATGTGTTATGCAAGTAGATATCTGGGAAGGCCCCTCAACATCCAGATGTCCTGAGTACAAGGGGGGCTACCATGTATGAAGTTACTGTCACTCTGGGGTCCCTAGCCAGAACCTTACTCCTGAGAGATACCTGGCCTGGTGCATGAGCTGACCAAGACAGGTATCCTTGTCCATAGGCACCAGCTGTCCTTCCTGATGTCCTGATTCCCACCCCCATAGCCAAGGTGGTGTGAAGGGCTGTGTGGGCACTATTAAGTAATTAGCTAAACTTTCTGTGGACTTTCCCTCTCTCTCCCTAGCCACCCCCCCCTGGACTTCCTGGCTGATGTCTGTGATTGCATCTGGAATCTTTAATTACTGGAATCCCCCTGTCTCTTTTCAACTTCCAACCCTCCCTGTCCCTCCTGCTGATGGAAGACAGGAAGAGAAAGATGGATGGTCTCAATGACTGTGACCCCAGCACCAAGCATATGCGCTCGGCACCCACACACACCCACACACCACTTACACCCCACCCCATCTCCCCCTTGTCTCCTTAATCCTCTCCTCTCTGCTTGGTCATCTTTCTCTGTCACTGTGCCTCTGGATGCCTCTCACCCTCTTCCTCTCTTGTTCTTTTATATTTTATGTCTCTGTACAACTGTTCCCACTATTTCTCTGCCTTTTTCACTTTAAAGGCAGTTTTTCCAATTTTTTCACTTGTTCAAGACAGCTTTCCCTCCATAGCACATCAGGATTTCCGGATGACTCACCTGAGTGCAGATATGAAGTTGAGATATATGGGAAAGTATGTGCCCTTCCTAAAGTTCTCCGGACATCAGTGTCATCCTCTCTACAATAGGCATATCACTAGGACCATGGAAGTTTATTGGGAGCGACACAGGAATAGTCCAGCTCTTCATAAAACTTCTGGCATCTATACTTGTGTCTACAAACCCCACCCCTGCATTTCTCCATTCTCACCTCCTTTGACCCTGTTTTTTACATGGGCTTCTGACTGCTGTTATTCTCAGTACAAGAAATACACCCAACTCCAGGACTTTGTCCTTGTCTATCTTTCCCTAAGGTGTGGGCTTCACTTTGTGACTTGCTCTTGAAGGACAAAATGTAGCAGAAAAGGGTCATGTGTTACCTCTAAGAGGAAGCAGGCTGCCATGCCTTAAGGATGCCTATGCAGCCTTCCAGAGGTTGAACCAAGGTCTCCTGCCAACAGACAGCATGAACTCACCAACACGTGTATTTGTGAGCCCCTAGGAGGCAGACCCATTAGTCCCACTACATTGGTTGCCTTTATGACTGCCACCTCACAGGAGATCCTCAGCCAGAGCAACACTGTTGGATTCTCAGCGCCCATGAATTGTGTTACCATGTTTTAAATGCTCCACTGAGAGCCATTAGGATGTCTTAGATAAATGGCTGGTTCCAGGTTTAGAAAAAGGAAAATCCAAGATGAGCCTGGAATGTTCTATGCTGAAGTAGATAAACAAGGCCCTCTATCCTTTTGCTTTGATGACATGTTGTTTTTGCTTAGTGAATTGTGTATTTCTCTCTCCCACTAGGTTTAAAGTTCCACTTCAGCAGTGGTGGTGCCCAGGGCCTAAAACATGAGTTTGTTCTGGCAGGAATGCATGGAGGTCAGCAACTCCAGGCTCAGCCTAGGAAACCTCTGGCTGAAGATCCCATCTCCCTGGAGAAAGCAGGTAGGCTTGCCACACTACTTTCCTGTCTTTCTGTATTTCATTTCTTGCAGTTCCTATATTTTTGCTTGGTTTTATTCCCAGAGCCCTGACAATGCATGTATTTGTGCAGTTAAGAAGCACCTGGGGGAGGAAGAATGCTTTGTGTTTTCTTCTCTAACAAGCACTGTCCAAAAAATAGCCTCCCTCTGCAGAAGGAACAAAAATAGCCTGACAGTAGGGCCCTGCCAGAGGTGGGAGGTGAGTGCTCTGTGGCTGCAGCTGAGGAAGCTCCGCTCTTTTAGACTGGGTGTCCCATGTGCCCTGTCACCCATGGTGAACCATTACTTGCCCACTTACTCATTTCTCCACCCTTCACTCAGTTATCTGTTTATTAATTCTCTATTTGTTATTTACTAATATATTACTATCTACATTATCTAATAACTTTATAATTATTATTTAATGCATTCATCCACCCTTCCACCATTCATTCATCCATCCATTTTCATTCTTTCCCTCATTTTCTATTTCTTCTTTACATTGATTCTTCCCTCCCTACTTCCACCCTCCTATCTATCAATATTTTCATCTGTTTACCCATCAACTCTTCTTTCAATCCACTTGTCTGTCAATCTGTCCATTCGTAACCCACACATCCTACTATATATCCAACATCTGATCATCCTCCCATTCAGTTAACAATCTGCATTCTGCCATTGCCCATCTACATATTTTTTCTTTCATCCAAACATCCAAGTGTTCTTTTGTTAATTAATCCATCTACTTTCTCAATCTTATATATTTTCATTAATTCAGTCATTGATTCACTCGACATTCAACACAATTTAAGCCCCACAGTATTTACCTGTATAAATGACCCCAATGTCATTTTAGACTCAGAAATCTATGCAGAAGCCTGATTTATGAAGGGTGGAGTTACTCCCCTGAAGGCAGCACTGAGCCTTGCCTATCCTTTACTCCCTCCACCAGTCCCCATGGTTTCTCAGGGGAATCCCAGGGTGTCAAGCATCCTGGGAGCAGAGGCTGAAACCATGGATGGGACCCCCAAGTTCTGGCATCCTACCCCTTCTGGGTTCCAAGCCACAAACCATGGCAGTCTCTTCCCCAGGATGGACTTACCATTCAGTTCAGTGGGCGGGGTGTCCTTTTCATAGTTCTCCTGGGGGATAGGCTTGGGGACTCTTGAGCTGTCTCAGCAAGCAGGCATAAAGCTGAAGGACAGAAGCCAGGAGGGACAGATGCCCTGAGGCCCCACCCAGGTTTGACCATCCATGGCTCCAATTGACTTGTCCCTACACCTAAAAGCTTCCCCGTGTGATTGTGGCATTTGGCATTGAAGTTTCAGAATAAGAAGTAATATGCCCAAGTGGCCTAAAGGCATAGGGCACAGTTTCTGGACACTCACTTCAAACAAACATCCACAAGATGTGTCAGTGGCCAGCTCAACCTTGACCTGACCAAGTGACCTGAGGGAAGTCCTCACTTCTTTCTCAGTCTGAGTCCTCAGTTAGAAAAGCAGAGGCCTGAGGTAAGGGATCCCTGGGGGACCTCCTGGGATGAAAACAAGTGATTCTGCTCCCTGACTCTGATCTGTTAAACATCAAGCATTACAGATTAATGAACCAGAAACTCCAACCAGTCCTCCTGCCTCCACCTGACCACTGGGACATTAAGCCCTGAGCAACTATGTCCCACTGGGTCAGCTAACCTGGCTGTCCCAGAGACTGCACCCCCACAGCACTTCCCCACCCACCTGCAGAGGTGGAGGTTCTGTGATAAACCAAGAGAACCTGACTATAAATGCAGGGAGCCCTGAGCTCAAACCTGAGCACCATCACATACTTACAGGTTGATCCCCCTCTCAGAGCCTTGGTTTCCCCACCTGCAGTATGGGTGTGATAATGTCTCCTTCTATTATAGATCGCTGTGAGAACTGAATGAATATACTATATAAAACATCAGGCATTTGGTAAATGTCACTTCTTTTTTCCTACAATAACAATAATAAAACAAAAGAACAATGACCAAGAGACCATGATTCCTGCAACCTTAACACAGCCAAGAACCCAGAATAAATCAAAACCTCCTAGAGGATGAAATGTAGCTGTGAATATCTGAAAAGGATTTGGATAGGTGGGATACTGGCAACTTTCACAGGAAGGTGGCCAGGGAGGAGAAAATGAGTCTGGGTGTCTGGACCCGTCTGCCACCTGTGCCACATGGCTTTGGCAAATTGCTTTTTATCTCTACCTTGGTTATGTCTTTCCCTGATGAGGTTTGTGAAACTGTGAAAAGGCCTTGCAAACTGCAGAAAGTTTCAGGGCTGGAGAGCTGTGTCAATTCCACCGTCCAACCAGTGAGAACTTGGTGGGAGATTTTGCAGGGAGGAGAGGGACCTGCCTGAAGGAAGAGAGGAGGAGCCCAGGTTCTATAGCCACAGGCCAAAGTCCTTCCCAAGCTGCCTTCCACCTCACCGCCTGCCATCTTCCTCTAACTCCAGGATCGCCCCTCCCAACCAGGCCTTGCACAAGCAATCCCTGCAACCTTCTGAGACCCTTTGCTGCCAACCCCTCAGAGCCCTGCTAAGTACCTCCTCCTCCATCAACAGGAGAGATGAGAATGTCCATCTTTCCTCTCCTTAGTCCTCCCTTACCCAAGGACCCATGCCATCTGTTCTTCATGGGCCTGTGTTGCCCCTCTGGGCAGCAACGACTTTGAGACGAGGTAATGTTGTATCTGTCTGGTTCCCCGATGCCCAGAATTAGGCACACAGGTACCCAGCAAATGCTACCCCGCCCACACAGCACACTGAACTGCCCACCCCCATCCCAGAAGAGGCTGTGGGTTCTGTAGGTCCTGTGGGACTGCTTCTGGAAGCTGGACCCTGAAGGGGTGCAGAGGTGGGTGGAAGTGAGCAGTCCACCAGCACACTTGAGGCAGGCCTGATGCAGAAAACACTTCCAGAAGGTTCGTTACATCTTCCTCCTCCCAATGCCCATGGTATTCATATGGGCATCTAAGCCCTTCATGGATCAAGCAGCAACAGTCTTTAGGTGAGGGCCAGAGGTAAGGGATGCCCTGTTACTCAGAGGAATGCCCACCACCATTCCCTTACCACACTGGCCTGGAATAAACTGCTTCAATGCGAAGATTTTTGCTTCATATTTGTATCCTCTACTCACTGAAGGTAGGAGCTTCAGGTATCAGGGGTATGAGTAGAAAATGGAGCTAACCTCATGGCAGTCATGCTGACACTGAGGGCCCATTTGGATGTTACATTATTAAAGATTTTTGAAATGTCAGAGTCTGTTGTGTCTCATTTGCCATTAGGAGGGCAATGTCCTTCCCCTGTTTGATGGCACAAGTCTAACCAATACAATGAGAACTGGAGTTTGGCTTTGAAAGAGGCACACTGAATCAATACTTGTGGATGAGCTCAGTTCCCTCCATCCAAACATGTGCAAGACCCTGGCTATGCACGTCCCCAAAAGGCAGTGCTGTTCTGCAGGATGGTAAGTACAATTTCCACAAGAATGACAGTTGCTGAGGGCTCACAGGCATAGCAATCCAAAATGGCTATGCCACTGGTCAAACAAACCATCATGAGACCCACGAATCACACCACACTCTGGGGTGAATGGCTGATATCTATGATGTACTGAATCTTAGGTCATTGTCCCTGTGAATTGTTTCTAAAAGAAGAGCACTGCAAAATGGCTATCATGATTCTTCTGTTACTGATGAACAGACAAGTTTCAAGGGCATATGGCATTACTGTTTTTTGTTTTGTTTGTTTTTACTGAGAGCCACTTCTCCAATATGCATCTGCCTGGCATTAAAGTTCCTGGTCTTTCCACCATACCCCATGGTATCCTTTCCCTAATCATGGCTTGTTAAAACATATGTGGGGAATGCTTTAGTGTTTGCAGAGTGTCATCAGCTTGGTCCACAGACTGGCTTAGAGTAAGGGTTGATACATCCATAGTATACTTTTTGAGATCCATGGCTACCCACAAGTGATGAGTACCCTGTCACTCTATTACATGGGAATACCTTTTATACGTTCTGGAAATGGTACTAAAAAGAGAGATGAATGTAATTATGAGCTATTTGCCTCCAGTTTAAAGATGAGAAAGCCTGGTTCGAGCAAAAACAATTTTACAATTTACTTTGGAAATGAGCAAACTCATTCACCATAGTTGCTCTAAACTTTAAATGTAGATTTCCCTGAGTGGAATGACCAGTTTTTGCCTACTTTGTGGAGTGGTATGTGTGTGTCGCGGTGTGTGTGTTTGACAGAGAGAGACTGTGATTCTCACTTGTCACTTAGTAAAATAGTTAATTTCTTTTCTTTTCTTTTTCTTTTTTTTTTCTGTGTGGGTTGAAAGGTTTAGGCCCAGCAACTGAAAAGAAAACCTTAGCCCTATCTTTATTACCTCTGTCCAGCAATGGCTTTTAAGTCTTTTTTTTTTTAATTAAGGTAAGCAAGAACTTTCTTTTCCCTTTTATAAACATGATCTTATATTGTAACTCAAAATATAAAATGGGAATAAGTGAATGTTCTCTGGTAGAACAGGGACAGAAGTTCACTTGTTCCACACCTTGTCCACTCAGTCTTTCCCATTTCAACCCTGCACATGCCTAAAGCCCAAGACCTACAGTCTTCACCAGAACACTGCTTTATGCCCACCATCTCTTAGTCCTTGCTTTCAAAGAAGGAAGGAATCCATAAACATAAGGATCAAAGCAGATTTTTTGTTCTCTTAAGAACCAGGGGAGGTGGGAGAGACTTCAGTAAAAAAGTGAAAGAAGGAGGAAATGTTTTATTTAGATGTAGTAAAAATGGCTGTTATCACTGATATGAAATAAACAAAGCTCAAATGAATTCATGAAAACCTTGAATTCACTCACTGGACAGAACCAAAATTGCTTATGTGTGACCAATATAGCTACACTAGAACAAAGTAATTTGTATTTCTTAATATGAGAAAACAAGATAGGTTAGGTTCATAAAACAAACAATACATGCTCTATAAAGTCTCAGGAAAGCTTTTTGTGTTCCATTTCAGTTATGAAAGAAACCACATCTTGTTCGTGTTGGTGTTGGTAAGCAAGCCAGTGAGGTCTGCACCACACAAAAGCTGTCACTAAAAATAACTCAACAAGCCGTTACAAGTATGAGTCCATCATAGACAAAATCCTCAACTGTAACTGCAGGACCAGAAAGGAGGGTAGTAGGTGTTATGTTCAGCAACTGCAAAGAAAGGAAACTACAGCAGAATGCAAAACAGCCAGCAGAAGGGGATGGGTGTCCAGTGCTCAACTTTGTTGCCTCAGACCCATTCCTGAGTGCCAGGTACTCTGGAGACATCTTGAAGCCAGGCACTTTATTCCTTTGGGTCTTTGCTTTCTACAGTACCTGTTTGCCTCTCTGACTTACAGGCAGGCTTTTTAAGTAAACACTATGCCAGATTGTGTGTGTGTGTGTGTGTGTGTGTGTGTGTGTGTGGAACATGACTGAACCCAGGACATCTGAGACCCAGATTGGTGTGACAGTGACTGGGTCTGTCAGGGCCTGTCTGGGTCAGGCAGTCTTGTGGCAATTCACACACAGGGCTGAGAAGGCTTTTGGACACTGTTAACAGAGACAGCTGTTCAGTTTTCCATGGAGATTTATTTTATTTTATTTTTCTTCTCTGCCCATTTCCTTCCCCATATTTAGAGCAGGGTATATCACATGCATCAGTTTGTTGAAGATGGTAATGTATGCATGGCATTTTTAAGTTTTGCTATATATTCTGTATATTCTTATACTCGTAATTTTTTCCTTCTCTTTATACATATTCTTCCTGTCACTTGTCTGTCTTCTTAGATTCCATTTCTACATTTTCTCCACATAACACCCAATCTCTATTGGTTCCTCTTCCACACTTCTGTGAATTCTTGCTTCTGATTCTCTCTTTTTCCCTCACAAACACCATGTCCTGTTTCCGTTCTTTCTTTGTCCATTATTTGAGACTAGAAATCCACCAGGCAAATATTCTGTTTTTATTGTGAACAATGATTGAACTCATTATTGATGTTTATAGCGAGACTGCAGTGGACACCTTGCTGGGAACTATTCAATTTGAGGCTGTATATTGTTTTCACTGGGTGCTACTGATATTGGTCTCCCTCTTAAAGGCAGGATACAGGAAACCTTCAGTGACAACATAGGTCTACAGGATAGGATCTGTATTGCCTCAGATCCATACAACTAGATGAGAAAACACACAAGCAACATGAAAAGACAAGGGGAAAAAATGCCACAAACAAACCAAGATGCCCCAATAAGAGAAGCCACTGACAACACAATAGAAGAAATGTCCGAGACAGAGTTTAGAATATACATAGTTAATCTGATCTGTGAAGTAAAGGATGGTGTAAACAGTGAAATCAAACAGAAAATGCAGGAAGTGAAAGATCACTTCAATGAAGAGTTAGAGACTGTGAAAAAAAGCAGAAATATTCAAAATGAAGGAATCAATAAATCAAATTGTAAATTCAATGGAAAGTATCACCACACACTAGACCATTTTGAAGACAGAACCTCAGACAATGATGACAAAATATTTAATATTGAAAATAAAGTCAACAATGCAGTGAAGATGGTAAGAAACCATGAAAAGAAATTCCAGAAATTATGGGATAACATCAAAAGACCAATTTTAAGATTCACCAGGCTAGAAGAAGGAGAAGACCTACAAACCAAAGGAATGCACAAAGTTTTCAATGATATAATACCAGAAAATTTCCCACACAGAAAAAATGAAATGGAAAATCAAATATAGGAGGCTTACAGGACCCCAAATGAACTAAACTACAGCAGACCTGACCCAGACACATTATAATGAATATAACTAAATACAGACTAAGGATAAAATCTTAAAGACCATGAGAGAAAAAAAGCAAAAAGCAAATTATGTATACGGGAAAACCAATTCGGATCTGAATTGATTTTGCAACCCAGACCCTCAAAGCTAGGATGCCAGGGAACAACATATTTCAATCTGTGAAAGAAAATGGATATCAATCAAGAATTTTATATCCAGTGGAATTAATTTCAGATATGGAGATAAATGTGAAAACCTTCCTTGATAAACAAAAGTTAAAAATTCACAAATAGAAAGCCTGCACTACAGAATACTGCCAACAAAATATTACATGAAGATGAAGTATTTAAAAAAAGTGAAAACCAGCAAAGGGAGAAACTAAAGGAATAGTCAAAAGAGAATCTAAATCAAATTAAAAGTCAAAATAACACCAAAATGACAAGTAATAAAGTCATATCTCAGTAATAATGTTGAATATTAATGGACTAAACTCATCAATCAAAAGACATAGACTTTCAGATTGAATTAAAAAAATAAGACCCAAAGATATGATGCCCCCAAGAGACTCACCTCATAGGCAAAGACATTCATAGACTGAAATTGAAAGGATGGGAAAATATATATCACTCATATGGATTGCTTAAACAAGCAGGGGCTTCAATCTTCATGTCAGATAAAGTAGACGTCAAGCGAAAGTTAATCAGAAGGGACAAAGAAGGTCAATTCATACTACTGAAGGGAACTACATAGCAGCAAGACATAATGATTGTAAATATTTATGGTCCAAACAATGGAGCATCTATGAATGTCAGACAAACCATTCTCAATGTCAGGAATCAAATAAAAGGTAGGCCAAACAACACATGAATACTGGATGAGTATAACACACCTCTCTCACTACTGGACAGATCTTCTAAACAAAAAGTAAATAAAGAAACTATAGAACTAAATAATACAATCAGAAATTTAGACTTAACACTTCTAAAATATTTCATCCATCAACAAGCAAATGCATTGTTTTCTCAGCAGCCCATGGATTCTTCTCTAAAATAGACTGTATCTTATGCCACAAACACAGTAAAAAAAAAATGGAGATGATACCCTACATTCTATCAGATCACAATGGATTAAAATTAGAAACAAATAATACAATAAAAACATAGAAGCTACTCTAACACATGGAGACTAAACAATACATTATGCAATGATGAATGGATTGTAGAATAAATCAAGGATGAAATGAAAAAATACTTAGAGGTAAATGAGAACACCGATACAACATATCAAGATCTATGGGACACAATGAAGGCAGTACTAAGAGGAAAGTTCATTGCATTGAGCTCATTTATTAATAGAATATAAAGGCAACAAATAAATATCCTAACATCACATCTCAAAGTCCTAGAAAAAGAAGAACAAATCAACAACAAAACCATTAGAAGACAGGAAATAAATAAAATCAGAAATGAAATCAATGGAATTAAAACTGAAAAAATTTGAAAAAATTAGTTGGTTCTTTGAAAACAATCAAAAAAATTGAAAAACCCCTAGGCAACACTAACAGAGAAAAAGAGAAAAAGCCCAAATTACTAAAATACTTGATGAAAAAGGAAATTTCACAATGGAGAAAACTTAAATACCAAAGAGAATTAGAAACTACTAAGAAAATGTATACTCCAGTAAAATAGAAAACATAGAAGACATTGACAAATTTCTAGACAAGCCTAACCTAAACAGAATCAGGAGGTCATACACGATTGAAACAGAACAATTTCAAGTAATGAAATAGAACACACCACTAAAAGTCAACCAATTAAGAAAAGCCCAGGATCAGATGGATTCTCAGCTGAGAGTTCTACAAGAATTTCAAAAAGAATTAACACCAATACTCCTCAAATTATTCCATGAAATAGAAAAGAAAGGAATCCTTCCAAACTCATTCTATGAGTCTAAAACCACGCTGACACCAAAACAAGACAAGGACACATCAAGGAATGAAAACTTCAGACCAACAGCCCAGAAGAACCTAGATGTAAAAATTCTCATAAAATTCTGACAACTCACATACAGAAACATATGAAAAAGACTGTGCAACAGGATCAAGTGGGGTTCATCCCAGGGATGCAAGGTTGGTTCAACATATGGAAATCAATGAACACAATTCATCATATTAACAGATTTAAAACCAAGAATCATATGATTACTCAATAGATGCAGAAAAAGCATTTGACAAAATTCAGCACCCTTCATGTTCAAAACACAAGAAAAACTAGGACTAGTAGGAACATACCTCAAAATCACAAAAGCCATACATGCTAAACCCAAGACCAATATTAATTTTAAATGGAGAAATATTGAAAGTATTTCCCATAAAAACTGGAACAAGAGTAAGATGCCCTCTTTCATCTCTTTTACTCAACACTGTCCTTGAAACTCCAGTCAGAGAAATTAGGCAGAAGAAATAAATTAAAGGTACACAAATAGGCAAATAAGAATTCAAACTATCACTATTTGCCAATGATATGATTCTGTATTTGGAAGATCAAAAAAATTCTACCCAAAATCTTCTAGAACTAATAAATGAATTCAGCAAAGTAGCAAGATATAAAATCAATACTCATAAATCAAACACATTCCTATACATCAGTAATGAATCCACTGAAAGAGAAATAAAGAACACTACGCCATTCATAGCAATCTCAAAAAACAATACTTGGGAATCAATATAACAAAAGAGGTAAAAGACTTCTACAATGAAAACTACAGGACACTAGAAAAACATATTGAGAAAGAACTTAGAAGATGGAAAGACCTCCCAACTCTGGAATAGGCAGAATTAATATTATCAAAAGACCATACCACCAAAAGTGTTACACAAATGTAATGCAATTCCTATAAAAATCCCAAAGACTCTCTTCACAGAACTAGAAAAAGCAATCATCAAATTCATTTGGAAAAATAAGAGACCCAGAATAGACAAAGGAATTCTTAGCAAGAAAAGTGAAGCAGGAGGCATCACAATACCAGACCTCAAACTACTACAGAGCTATATTAATAAAAAACTGCGACGCACCTGGAGAGGGAGCAGCAGCAACCATGGGAGAACCTGATGGTTTGCCGAGTGAGCTGGGCCAGAGTACAAAGACCATGATCATCTTCTCTAGTCTCCCCAGGGAAGGAACGCCTGACCGCGCCCAGCAGGACTACGTCTATTCATCCCCCACTACCTGGCATACCGTGACCATCAAGAGGGCCCCCGAGAACCCTTATGACATCTCACGCTGTCGCTGGGCACCGTACTCTGCCCAAAGGAGACAGCTCCTCAGACAGTCCTGGTCCTGGACCATGGAAGACCTGCTCAAGTATGAACTCGGCCTGCGGGAGACCGACCAGGTCTACCTGGACCTCAAGAAAATGGGCATCATGGGTACCACCCCTCTGCACGGCCCCCCAGAGGACCAGCCCGGCTTCCCCAGTCAGGACCAGGCCTGCAAGGATCCCCCAGGCAGTGCCCAGCCTTCGGGCCCCGGCACCTCTGACCCCTCAGAGACCGAGACCCTGGATGCCTTCAAGAGACTCTCAGTCTCTGCCTCCACCTCTGCAGACCCAGAGGAAGGTGACCTTGAGGACTCGGACAGACCAGGTCCAGGAGACCACTGAATGTGTGGGTCCTGGCTCTGGCTACTTTCACATCTGACTGCTGCCCCCACCTGTCATCTGGGTCACATGTCTGGGTTTCTGGTCTAGGGGTGGAAGGGGTGTTCCTGGGTGCACTTCCTTCCACTGCTGCTGCCCACAAGCTCTCTAAGGGGCTGTGCCCGTCACCCGCAGGACACTGGGTATTGAGTGTCATGTTTCTCCTGCAGGCTTGTGTCCCACCTGCAGTTTTAATCTGTTTCCCTGATGACTATTAAAATATTTTTGCAAGTTAAAAAAAAAAAAAAAAAACTGCATGGAATAGGCAACAAAACAGACATGTGGACCAATGGTATAGAATAGAAGACATAGAGACAAATGCTCATATATACAGGTATCTCATACTAGACAAAAGTGCCAAAAGCATTCACTGGAGAAAAAATAGCTTATTCAAAAAATGTTGCTGGGGAAACTGGAAATTTACATGTCACAAAATGAAATCAAACTCTTATCTCTCAGCATGCACAAAACTCAACATCACTGTGAATCCAAGACTCAGGCAGTAGAACAGACACCCTACTGACTACTGGATGAAAAGGTAGGCCAAAATCTTCACCATGTCCACCTAGGACCTGACTTCCTTAACAAGACTCCCAAGCACAAGAAGTTAAATAAAAAATCAATAAATGGGATGGACTCAAATTACAAAGTGTCTTCTCAGCAAAAGAAACAATCAATAATGTGAAAAGAGACTACAGATTGGGAGAAAAATTTTACCACATGTACCTGAGATAAAGCATTAATCTCTAGGACATATAAAGAACTCAAAAAATTTAACACCAAAAAAAGCAAATGACCCAAAAATAAAAGGGCTAAGGAACTGAATGGATGCTTCACAGAGGAAGATATACAACCAATCAAGCAGAAATGTTCAACATTTCTAGCAATTAGAGAAATGCAAATCAAAACTAAGATTTCATCTCATTCCAATCAGAATGGCAATCACCGAGAATAAAAGTAACAATAAACATTGGCGAGGATGTGGGAAAAAGGTTCACTCATACATTGCTGGTGGGAATGTAAATTGATACAACCATTATGGATAGCAGTACGGAGAGTCTTCAGAAAACTTGCAATGGAACCACTATTTGACCCACCATTTATCCCACTTCTCGGTTTATACCCAAAGAACTTAAAATCAACATACTACAGTGACACAGTCACATCAATGTTTATAGTAGCTCAATTCACAATAGCTAAACAATGGAATCAACCTAGATGCTCTTGAGCAGATGAATGAATAAAGAAAATGTGATATATATAATACATGTACACACACACAAACACACACATACATACAATGGAATATTACAGATCTTTAAAGAAGAATGAAATTCTGGCATTTGTTGGTAAATGGATGGTGTTAGAGAATACCATGCTAAGTGAAATAAGCAAAACCAAAAAAAATCAAAGACCAAATACTTTCTCTGATATGTGGAAGTTAATTCACAATAAGGGTGGGGAATAGGGAAGAATAGTTACTTCATATTAGGTAGAGGGGAGTAAAGGGAGGGGAAGGGGTATGGGGGAATGAATTTTTATAAAGTGAAACAGATATTATTACTTCATGTACTTGTATGACTGCGTGATTGATGTGATCCTGCAATATGTATAATCAGAAAAATGAGAAATTGCACCCTATTTATGGATGATTCTTCAAAATGTATAAATGCTTTCTACTGTTATGTACAACTAATTAAAACAAATAAAATTAATTTTTTTAAAGCCAGCCTCAGCAACAGTGAGGTGCTAAGAAACTCAGTGAGACCCTGTGTCTAAATAAAATACAAAATAGGACTGGGAATGTGGCTCAATGGTTGAGGGCCTCTGAGTTCAATCTCTGGTTTACTCCCCCTGCCATTTGCTAGAACAGAGGCAAACTTATTTACAACAGAATATATTTGGTGTAAGTAAATTGTTTCCCTTAAAATCTGACAACCTAGGTATTTATCAACCCTGGTTTTATGAGGGAAAAAGAAAAAGCAACATTAAAGACAAAAGGAGGGAAAACCAATAGTTCTAGAAAGCAGGAATGTTTCAATTAGGAAAAAGTATTTCAGAAAATAACTAGTAGAAAACATGCTCAAGATAAAAGATCTGCTGAGTTTAAGGGTCTTTATTATTATGGGTCAAGAGTTCCTCAGTAGCAAATCCAACTAGAAGTCAATTGTCTGGACACCCAGATCAATGCTTTTCCCTTTGAGTTGGCAACACTAAATAACAAGGATTTTTGTTTTTGAAGAACATGAAAAATCCTCTCTCCTGAGCTCTCTGATAGAGCTCTAGTCCCCTTGGTAAAAACTGTCCTATTTAAACTCTCTGAAGTTTATAGACACATGTGAGGCAGATCTAGAAATTAGTGAACAGGCTAGAGAACTCATATGTGCTTTGAATGATCCTGCTTTCATACATATAACTCATCTCTTCAGCAAGACAGCAAGGGCTGTGCCATCCTTTCTCACCCTTCATAAATCTTTCATGGAGTTGTTGCCCACTAAATGATTAATTCAGGCCTTTGAATGACTGCAGACATATGTAGTAGCATTTGAAAACAATTCCTGGGCACTGTAGGTGTTCATTTCCATCTCAGCTATTTGTTGCTGCATAACAATCATCCCCAAACTCTGTGGTTT
This sequence comes from Sciurus carolinensis, assembly GCF_902686445.1. Classification (NCBI taxonomy): domain Eukaryota; kingdom Metazoa; phylum Chordata; class Mammalia; order Rodentia; family Sciuridae; genus Sciurus; species Sciurus carolinensis. The sequence continues at coordinate 1,447,026 of NW_025920122.1, read as the reverse complement.
AATATAACAACAAAAAACCATTTATTACTTCTCATGATTCTGTGACTGTGTTCAACTGAAGTGGGAGGGGTGGTTCTGTTCTATGTGTTATACACTGAGATCACACACATATGGCTGCATTCCATCAATACCAGGCTGGAGCTGGAACATCCAAGATGGGCTTTAATCCTCTAGATGACCTCTTTCCTGGCCTCTCAGTGCTTGGGAGTTTAAGAGCCCTTCTTTTCTATTTTCCACCCTACCCATTCTATTCTCAGGAACTGTTTTGTCACTATCTCCTCCAGCACCCTGTTGGCAAAAGATTCAGGTTCAATTCTTTTCCTTAACTGCTAACTCTACAGATTGCAGAATAGTCAGGACGTACTGCTTATTTGATATTTTAAAAAGGTATGTAGAGGACCTCTAGGAATCAGTGGAAAGTTGGCATCATGACTCTTAGGCAGAAAAGGGTGAGAAGCAAGATGCCTTTCTGTAGTATCTGCTGATATTCTTACCATATCACGTTGCAGCAATTCCATGGTTTCCTTGTGTTCATCCAGTTTTCTGTATTGCCTCCATACCTAGATGGACACTGTTTAAAGTATTACCAATGTAAGCTACAGTTGGAACAGAAACATGTAGAAATGTCATATTTTTTTCTTTTTAACACTATTTCTGTTAAGATATAACTGACATTCAAGAAACCATACATATTCAAAATGGTTTGATTATTTTGACATAAATTCAAGAGTAAAACTTTTACCACATTCAAGTAAATCAACACTTATCCCTCCCAGAAGTGTCTTCATACTTCATAGAATAACTCCCCTTCTAGGTACCCACTGATACACTTTCTGTCACTATATATCAGTTGCACTTTCTAGAATTTTACAAAAGTAGAACCAGTGAGTGAGTATACATTTTAAAGTATGGCTCATTTCACTCAGGATAGTTGAGGTTCATTCATGGTGTAGCTACTCAGGATGCTGCATTCTACTGTATGGCCATATCACAGTTTCTCTACTTACCTGTTCATGGACATTTACACTGTTCTCAGTATTTTACTATTACAAATAAAGCTGTCAAAAATATTCATGCATAAGCCTTTATGTGAACTTATATATTCATTCTCTTCATCATATGCTTTCTCAGCATCACAATACATAGGAAGTAAATGGCTGATCATATGGCAGATCTAAGCTTTGATTTCTGTAAAAAAAAAAATACACCCAAACCATCTTCTAAAATCATCATGCCATTTTATAGTTCCAACAACATTGTATGAGAGTTCCCATTACTCCATATCCTCACTGAAACTGGTACCACAGTTCTTTCAATTTTAGCCATTCTAATGGAAATACAGTGGCATATTGTGATTTTAATTTACATTAAATCTTAACCAAATGTAGTTAAGTATTTTTAATTATTTCAAGATCTTCAAACTATGAAAACTCTCTAATATGTATAATTTCCTATGTATATAGAAATAACAATTTTCTCAGTTTAAAGAACATTTTCTAGAGGAAAATAAAATCTTTTCTAAATGCCAGACTTTCAAAGCAAATTTTTAAGAAGCCAGAATTCCAGCAGTAGGTTAATCGCAGTATCCATATAAAGAACTTACTTTCTAAAGTCCCTATACAGTTGTAGGCAGGCTAATTAAGTCCCCAGCTGACTTAACATTCGCTTTAAGGTGGTTTACTGCAGAAGTCAACAGAGAAATCTGGAAGGAAAAGGAAAAACAAATAATGAAAACAGAACTTGTAGATATGTTTCCTTCACAAACTACATGGTTGATCTGATGAAGTCAAAGTACCCTTTGAGTTTCAGAAGTAAAGAAATTAACATACCTTGGAGAGAGTTGAGATTCAGGAGGCAGCAATAATACCCCTTCTCCCCTGCCCAATTTAAACTAGGTCCAAAGGGGGAAAGAATATTTATTATTCTTTATACTAGTCCTGGCAGTTATAAGGTCTAAAATTTTAAATTATCCAAAGGATGCAGTGATTACACACAATCCTTAAACTGAAAGGGTCTCAAGTGCTTTGGCCTGGGTCCTAAGGACTCTACAATCTCTTAAGTTGGTCACAATGCTCCCTGGAAACCCTAAGGGACTCAAAAGAACAACTACTTCCAAGGAATGCAATAGACTGAACTTTCCCACAACTGGTCCTCACACGCTGATGGATGTGTTTTCTGAAGAAGACAAAACCGGACAAAGAGGTGGAGGTGCTGAGGGAGATACGATTCCAGGTACTGCAAGTTGAGCTTTATCAACAGCCCATTCTCTCACCTGAGACAGCCTGTGTCCTCCGGGGTACCAAAGAAAGAAGTGACTGGTGAGTGAACCTACAGCCTGTGCTTAGCCTGTGCTGAAAAACCTGCCACAGGAAGTTTTTCTGCCAGAAAGAAATGATGCAGTCTAGAGTTCAGCAACAGAAGGCCCAGGGAGGGAAGGGTGGCTAACTGGGGCATGTACCAGGGCTGCAGAAGGGCTGTGATGCTGAGACAGCATTTCCCCTGTTACTCCCAGGGGGAACATTGGCGCCTGGGGAACATCACCAGAAAAAAGGAGGGAGATTCAGGGCAAATAGGACATGGTCGTTATAGTCAGATTCCGGTAAGAATAAAGGGTGTGTGAATATTTAAGGTGGAGGGTGGGTTCAATCCGTGCTTGGGGGTATATGAAAAGCAAGCAACATGAATGAAATCTGAGTTTTATCTTGAGAGCAACCCTGCTTACTGGGTAACCCCAAAAGAGAGGACACTCTGAGCTCTGCAGGGAAGTCCTAGTATAAGAATGTATCAACCAGGACACCCTGAATATCCTTCCTGTGACCCAGACATGATAAGGAACATGAGTTTCTAGCTTGTATCTCTTCATTTTTGGGAAAATCATCTTCAGTGAAACATCACTATGTTCCCCAAAATGTACAACTCTTGGGTTGGAAATGCCTCATAAAGGAAAAATATGTCACCACAAATTAAAGCATTACACAGGAGAGAAACAATTTTCCTCTCTTTAAGCTTGTTGCATTTTAACATGGAATTGACCTATTTTTTCACCTACATCTTCCAAACAATTTAATAATTTACACCACTAATATTTGTCTTTTATTGATATCTAGAAAACACATTAAGATGTATCATTTTCAGAAGAATAAACCTAAATGTTTTCAATTAACATTATTTCTACTACAAAAAAAAAGCCTGTAAGTCACAAAACATGTACTATAGAGGAAGGCTGATACAATCCTATTTGGCTTCACATAAATGCCTTAAAATATGGTTCCAACTTCTCTTTTTTTAAAACAGTGCTCATTTTCTTTCAAATTACTTCCAAAAATGAAGGTCTCTCTGATGTTAATCATGTGTACACTTCAGCTTATACTTCAAAGAGTATTCCTCTCCTAGAAAGTGACTTCTGTATACAAATCATGGAAAGCTACTTACATAAAGAGGTGGGGATGGTTAAAAGGAGCCAGATTCAAATTCATACCTTAAAAAAGCAGAAGCAGAGGTCAAGTGACTCATCTGTGTATATTTTAGGAATGAGTTAAAGATATGCATGTACATTTCATCAGGACATGTAAAGAATCCCCAACTTTTTACTGTGACTATTATCAATGAAAACTTTAGAAACTGAGAAAACAAAACAAAACAAAAAACTTTAACTTACATTCTGGTGTTTTATGCTAGACACCATGACTCATTACAATTGATCATTACAATTGATCATTTAATGAGATGAAGAAAGTATTTCTCCATTTAGAAACAATTCAGAAATTTTAGAAACGAAGGAAGATCATATATATTTCATTACATAAAATCAGCAAAGAAAGATAAAGTAGTATTTTGTTCATTTACTACTTGAGCAGTAAAAACTTCAACTTCTCCAAAATGCCTCCCCCATATTTTTGTTTTGAGACTATCACTGTCTTGAACACATAGGATGAGGTGATCCTCCAGTCTTAAAAAAACACTGCAAATTCTCCCTGATCCATCAAAACTTGATTGAAAAGCTCACTCCATGTTAGGAGTCAAGCATCTTTCTATGTCCTAGAAACACAGAATTGATGGGCACAGCCCTATCATGGTCCCCCAGAAGCCCCCAATTCACTGAGAAATACATTTAAGGAGTTATGCCTGGGTTAGTTTTAAAATATTGGGGCTGGGTGTGGAAGCATATTAGAGGGGCTGGGGATGGACAGCAATTGTGGGTAAGGATATGTGTTCTGCGGGAGCATGGTATGCTTTGTGACTGCTGGAGTGCAGAAAGATCCTTACTTCCTAGAGGATATAACTTTTAACAATCCTTCACCTCTGTCCCTGGAAACAGGAAAATCTATTTTGTATGGTGGATACATTCTCATGGGCCAAAAGAAATTGAGAGGAGAAATTTAAGTAGAAATCCCAGGCTTCTCACTTGTTTCATCAGGAAATGATATTATCTTCTAACAAATTACACAGTACACTGTCTAAAGCAGTAGACATATATTGATTTCCCATAAGGTATCCACAAAAAATTCTAACAACCCATGAAAATACATGTGATTTCTGTAGCAACTACTCTGTGAACCTGGGTCACAATGACAGATTTTTACAACAAATCCTGCTTCCTAGAGTTATTCTGACAATGTCACTCTTTGATTAAATAAACATGTCAAAGCATCTAGTGAAGTATTCAGTTATACCATGGATCAAATCACATCTCTTCTGCACATGATGAAGTTAACAGTTCATAATAACGACCAAAAAACAGCAAGCCTACATAATACTAATGATATATGGGAGCCATATGACAACCTAGTAGAGAGTTAAAGCCTAAAAGTAATCAACGGTCACTGAATTAAAATGTCTGGGGTTTTGTTTATATTAAATCCACCTACAATGGCAGAAATCCCCACCAGGTGGAGTTGCATCAAGTTTCACTTTGAACATTTCTTAGTTTCTTGTATTCCCCAATTACTTTTATATCCGTCCAGATTCTTATAGGACTTAAGTAATTACCCTCTCAAAATTCTAATGTAACTGTTTATAAAGCAACTAATATAGAAGAAGTCAATCACTTAAAGTTAAAAAATTAGCTCACTCAAAAAACCCAGAGCAGTTCAACAAAAAGAAAAAAAATGACTCAATTAAGTCAGACAAGGAAGGACAAAAACCTCGAGAAGTAGAAGAGCCACAGTCTGAACTCTCAGAGATCTTCAAACTTCCATCAAATTCCAGATTGCTTTTTTTTTTCTTTTTCCAAACCACCACCAATACATTTCTTTGAAGGAAAAAGGGTCAAAATTTATCAACTTTTATACCGGGTAGGAAAAGGCAGACACACTGCTCTAACTTCTGGGCATTCACAACAGCACAGGCAACCAGCACTTTATTTTAATGTCATTCCCACCTTCAAGGAACAAGTTTTCAGCTTTAAAAATTGACTACTGCTCTGGCAGTAAGGTATCTAAGGTGATCCCTGCCCCATAATGAGTTGTGCTCTCATATAATGCCCTCCTTTAAGTGCAAATGGAATCTCTGACTTGTCCCTAACTAATGGATTATGGTGAGGATTGATGGGAAGTCATTCCCTAGATTAGGCTACATTATCTGGGTACTGATCTGGTGATCAGAAAAAGGGTAAGAAAAAAACAAAACAATTAATAAGGACATTCTCCCCAAACCTTTGCACATATCTACATCCATCTTCAACCCTCCCGCCTCAGTTCCCATCTAAGGAAATCACTATTGCCAGCAATGCCTTAAAAATTCTTCTACACCATCAGCAAGCAAATACATGCACAAGGATATATTTTTTCTCCCTTTTAAAATGTAATAAATGCCAGTGATTAGGGAGGTTGAGGCAGGAGGATCATAGTTTGAGGCCAGCCTCAGCAACTTTGAAAAGTAAAAATAAAAAGGGCTTGGAATGTGACTCAGTGGTAAACTGTCCCTGGGTTAAATCCTTAGTACCAAAAGGAAGAAAAAAAAAGTAACAAATGAAAGCATATTAAGCATATCCTTCTTCATCCTTTTCCCTTTATCTTAAATAGGATTCTGTCAGTACACACAGAGTTCACTCTCCCTTTTAATGACTGCAGTGAACTCCACCATATGTATGTACTATGATGTTTTTGAATCCGTTTCTAATGGGAGAAACATTTAGACATTAGACAGTTTTAGGTTTCTATACTTATCACACCCACATCAAGTAGAGCCAATTCCTACAAGTTGAATTTTGATTGGTCAAAGGACATGTATATTGGTAATTCTGCTAGACCAGTTTTACCAATTTATACTCCCATAGGCAAGCAGTGTGGATGCTGCTCCCTCACCTCTTTGCCAAGCCAGACATTATCAGACTGACATCAACTTTTTATATTCCAATGTAAGTTTTCTACTCACAGGTCAGTTTCCTCACCATTCTCAAGCTCCTCAGGTAAATCTGAAGTCTCCCCAGAGACAGTGGGATCCTACCTAGATTTTGAAAGACACATAGGCTTTGTACAGAGAACAAGGAATCCCACAAAGGAGGTGAGGACGGGCAGTATGCTGGGACAGGAAAGCACAGGACATAGTTGGTGGCAGGCTAGTTTGAGGAAAGGAAAATAATGATGGACAAAGTGGGGCCCTCACTTGGAAGGAGTTAGAGGGTCAGTGGACAGAGCTAGATTTAGGGTTAGAATGTCCACTGCTGGTACTTGCCCAGTGGTCATGAGAAAAATTACTTTATCTGGGCTCCAGTATCCTCACCTGAGAGGTCAGTCCTGAAACCTCTTTCTGTAGCTATAGAACTGTGTGTTCAAAGTAAATTTTAGTGTCAAGACTAATGTCAAACAAGCAGAACTGCAAGGGTTGAGGGGGACAGGTAGAACTTCCTCAGCCCCATTTTCTAGACAGTCCACTCTGACAAATGAGGGGTGTCAACAAACTGTTGGGATTATGTGAAGTATGATTGGAAAGCAAAGCCTAGGTACCTGAGGTCCTCTTCAGTTCCCAAAACTATACCAACTCCATGTTAAACAACGAGCCTTTAGCCTTCATTTCTATTCTGCTTGACTATAACTCATTCACTCAGTCAATACCCATTCCCCAAGTACCTACTAAATCTAGGATACTGTTGCTGGAGTGTGGGAAACAGGTTAATGGTACAAAGACTCTTCCTTCTGAGGTTCAATTTCTATACAGAAGAGAAACAGAGAAATGAACCCAGAGATGTATGTGTCATAGTAATGAGGGTAGGAGGGAGAAGTATAATGAGTGGGGAGAGACCACTCAACCCACAAAAACACACCCAGTCCAGGCAGGACTTCCACTTAGCCCTTTCAGATCCATATTCTCAGAGATCACTTGTCTCTTCTCTGAAATTCTGCAGCACTTTGGATCATATGTAATTGCCTGCTGCCTATTAGCTATTTTAAGGTACTGGTCTTGTCTTGCTTGGACCATAATCCTCTTGGGGGACCACGCCTATATGGGACAGATATCCCAGGGTTGCATTTCTGCTGGTTGCTATAACACTGCTATTTTAGAATTGCAAATGCATTATTAAGCCTTTCTTCATTTTCCCAACAGAATGGACTAGAATTTTTAAGTAAAAAAAAATTACATGAAAAGTATAGAATCAAAGGAACAAACTAAAAAAAAATGGGATATGATAAAAAGTAACAACCTCCAGATAGAGACCAGGCCTTTGTGATAGAAGTTAATGCTAAAACAACTAGCCAAAGCCAAAACAATGGGGATATGACCTAAAAAGATAAGTATGGGGGCAATTTTCCATCCCAGGACAGCGAACAGGCAAGGATGTGCAGAAGAAAGGGCAGAGTCCCTAACCCAGGAGCTCTTACTGTTACCTCCTCCATGGATTAAGGACTGGGCCTTCTGTCCCTCCCCATCACTCACCCCAGCCTTTGCACACCCTCAGGCAGAGCAATGCTCTCCTCTTGTCACTTTCAGGCTTAAAACTGTCACAGGCACCTTCACCATGAAAGGGCCACTCACTCTCTTTTTATAGCAGAAAAATGTGGATATTTAGGTTTCTCACAATTCCTACATACCAGTTGTTCTTTAATTATCCACAAGTAAAAGTACAGAGACAAAAGTCTCTGACACAAATGTTCACACCGATACTATTCACAAGAGTCAGGAGTTAGAAGTAGCCAAAATGATTGGACAGATGGATACATAACCAAAACATGTTATATCCACACAGTGAAGTACTACTTAGTCACTAAGAAGTAGACACATGCTACAACAAGTATTAACCTTAAAAATATCAGGTAAACAAAGAAGTCACACACAGTAGGCCACACATCCTATGATTCCATTTATATGGAATATCCAGAACAGGGAAATCCCAAGAGATTTTAGAGATTCATGGTTGCCAAAGGTGGTGGGTGAGCGGCAGTGGGAAGTGTCAGTGGTACAGGCTGTCCTTCTGGGGTGATGAAAATACCCCAGAACTAGAAGTGACGATGGCTGCACAACACTGAACACTCTGTTACTGAGTTAACTGTACATTTTAAGATGGTAAATTTTATGTTCTGTGTATTTTGTCACATTAAAGAACACTACTACAAGTTCAATACCATTTTAAATTGTATTGTAAACTTGCATCTACTCATCTTTAAAATATAACTTGGAAAACATGAGCTATAAACACTGGAAAACAAAACCACACACAAACAGGTGAGTACACACTCCCACATGAGGCTGGGTAGATGCAGACTCTCAGAACTCCACCACTGCAGTTACTAAAGACAGCAGTGATGAGGACCGTGAACTGCACTGTTTTACATACTCACATGTTACCCTGAGAGACAATTAGCCTTTACTTTACATGAAGTAATGAAAGTGCAGAAGGTCACATAACTTGTCCAAGATAAAATGGGCAGAGCCTCAGAACCTCAGTTTGAAGGTAATCTCATTTCAGTACATGTCTTGGCTGCATCTCCACTGACCCACAAGGACAGGCCAAACCATTTCCTCCACTGCCTACCCAGAAGAGCACCACCACTCACACAGAACCACCTGGGGCCTCTGCATGTACAAAGCTTCCACCAGAGCCCCCCTCAGGCACTGTCCCTGGGTGTTCTCAGGCCAGCAGAGTCTTCACTCTGTTCCAGAGGCCCTGGGAGGGAAGGAAGAGAACTAGGGCCTCTGGGGTTCTATATAACCTGCCTCACTCCAGTCACTCTACCCACAGCAATCTTTCCTTAGCACAAGAACAAAGAACTGCTTTCATGCCCCCAGCAAAACCAAAGGTGCCCCTCACTCTGTTGGTGAACAACAGCAACTGCAAACCTGAAAGCAGTAAGACCAGATCAGTGGAACCATTCTGATTGGCCACCATGGTGTTTCAAACACCAAAACACCTGAGTGAATCCAGGGTATCATGTCCCTAAGGAGTCACAGAGTTCTTGTGACAAATGATTTCAGATCTATAAACTGACTCATTTATTACTCTCAGGTATTGTTCTTCCTATCATCATCTGTCACATAAAGAAAAACATGGCTAGAAAAGATACCGAGATGAATAAGACTTTAACACAGACACCTCATTTGAATGACCCTCACTTCTAAGGTTTAAAAAGAGATTCCATATATAATTTCAAGGGTAGAAATAACCTTAACATTAAAATAACTTCAAATCACAGCACAACTAAATTTGAAGAAGGTTCCTTCTCAGTATTTGCTCTTCTAAATAGGGAAGGGGCTCTAGCAGTGTTGGACCACTCAGGCATACGGTCCCTGCCATCAGCTCTGATTCCTGTGATTTCTGAGCATAGGTCAGGGACATTTGTTTTAGGTTTACCTTCATATTTCAACTGCAAAATGAGACATTCAGTGTTGAGTCATTTCTATTCAGCTGACACTACTACTAGGGTCAGAGAATAAACACTAAAAATAGAAAAGGAAGGTGATGCTGACTGAACATATTATGCTTGACCTGACAAAACAAGGGGTGCTATTGCTTTCCCAATGCTTTGGCTCTCTGGAATAGCAGAAAGAGATCACTGGTTATTTTCATTTGTAAAAAGTCTGTAAAGGTGCCCTGCAAATCCACCTGGTACTTGCCACGCCATAAAATAAGATCTGAGTTAATATTTACGAATCTCAACAACAAAATATAAGGGTCTTAATTTGGCATGTGAGTGTTTTTACCGCAAAAATTTATTTTAAATCAAAGGCCTGAAGAACAAATATTTACATTTAATAGTAATCAAGGGCTGGGGAGATAGCTCTGTTAGTAGTGTACTTGCTTTGCAAGTACAAGACCCTGGGTTTGATCCCTAGCACCACACCAAAAAAAAAAATGTAAATCAAAATAGAAAGATAAACAGTTAATTTAAGGTATTGCACATAAAACATTTTCCACAAATAACCATAGCCTTAGCTCATTTACTGAAAACTTTGTACAAATTAAAATTCTGCCTTCTTAATCACACTTGAAAAGTATAAAGGACTCATGTTAAAGAAACTCAAGAGAGAAGACTCATGTAAACAATCTTTTTTCAATGAAAACACACACCTATGTAAACCAGGTATACTGGAATTTCTTAAAATGAACCACTTGCACAGAGGAAATATTCACACAGAAACAAGTTACCTTCACTCACTCTGAGTCTGTTTCTTTGCTGAGGTTGAGCTCCAGGCTTATTTTAGTGTGCAAATACAGGTCATATAGGAAAGAAAGAAAATCATTTTTACGTGTAAAAGGGGACACATTAAAATGCCATCAACTAGGATTTTACTTAGTGCTGGTTCAACTTGACTTTGATCTGCAATATATATGTGGACAATTTCAACAGTTTTCCATGTGTTTGGATCCAAACTGTGTACTTATAAATGACAGAGAGAAATGAAACAAGAAAATTTAGTTTATTTTTTATTAGCTAAAACTATTACACTTACATACATAATCTCTATCTTGAATCTTAGCATACATTATGGAGAAAAAAACTGCAAATTATGTATCAAGTTTAGCTGCCTGAAATCTTGAGGGATCTGGAAATTATTATGTACTTAAGCAATACCCAAATAAGGGCAGTCAATGAAAAATGAACAGAAATCTGTCAATATCTTTTTATCCTTTTGTAGTCCTTAGATATAATTTATGTAACCAATTGCATCTGACCTGTGTTAACTCAAATGATATACAACAAAGTCTTGAAAGCTGTTTAGTCATATGCTAGCATGGGAGCCTAAGAATCAGGCTTCAAGCAGCACCATATGCTCCAAAACCGCTCCTGAATTTGTTTAACCCAAAGTGGTTTATTTTCAGTATGAGGTTGATTCCTCTAATCTTTATGTTGGTCATATATTTCTGAAATTCTATGAGCCAATTAAGTACTGTTTAAAAACTGCCAACAGATACATCCACTTGAGAGCTGAAAATGACAGATTAACACAAATAAGGATTACAACATGCCAAATCATCTCATATAGACCCTAAATTTTAGAGAATTACTATGAGAAACAACATGAAATGTCTAATGACTTGAAAGAAAACCAAAGTCAAGTACCGTAACTTAAAATTCAAAAGTTCTATTAAAAGGCATCAATTACAAAATAGAACAGTAAAAGAACAGTAAGAATAAAATTTTCCACAATCATTAACTTGCAATCCTTTAATAGTATGTCCTATGATTAGAACAGTGTAGTTACTAAAATGGGGTGTGCATCAAAAATTCAACTATTGGAGCCCACTTTAGAGCTTGAGACCCTTATCTACATTCCTAATGAGTTCCCAGATGCTACTGTTGGTTCAGGGACCACAGGTTCTCAGTGCATCCACCAAGTATGTCAGATGCCCTTCCAAGTTTCCCAACAAGCCTTAAGGATTACATGTCTGAGTCGTCGCTGATGTTCTTGAAGCATGATTTGGGGATAAATGTGCATTACCTTATAATAAATCAGGAGCTTGTCAACATTTTTATAAATTATTCAAAGTACCTTCTCCCTCCTGACTTCTGGTCATTTCTGTGACGTCAAAACATAACCCAGTAAAGTGGAGAGGAGGTGAAAACGAAAGCAACCAACTCTGCTATGTTAGAGCCAGCTCTGTCAAATATACAGAGATGACGGCAATCTATACTAATGGCTAAAACTGAATTGGGGATTATCTGTGTGAATTTGAATGATCCACTCTCTCTGTTCCAGATAGAACTGCTGATAAAAACAGCAACCTCACCTAAGTCGACTCAAGTGTCAAGGCAAGGGACTGACAGGGAAAGCACATTTGTTTCTGGCTGTTTGCGTGACTCACCTAAATCTGACAGTCTGAGGTGGCCAGTGGTTAGTTTAATGAAGGTAAACTTCACTTTGTTGATGACAAAATAAACTAAATTCAGTAATTACCTTTTCTAGGGATTTCTGTGTTGCAAGTGAAGAACTGCAACTTACATTTTCTAATGTTCCCAAGTCTTGTTTGTGTCATGACTCAATTTTGATGAAGAAATCATCTTTCATATATTCATTCTGTAAAAATCCAAGAGGAAAATGACAGTGATCTTTCACCAGTTGTTTGGGGCTTGGACATACAGGAGCCTTTTCCAGCACAAGCACCATGCCATGCTTTGACTCTACCAACAGATCTAACCTCAAGTGTCAATGAATCATTAGCTACTGGTTTTTGTAGACTTGTCAAGCAAACCAAATGCTAAGTGCTTTTAAATAATTTAAACACTCTTACTTGTCATGCAGCATAAAATGCTAATAAAGAAGTTGTGAGGTTTAGCCAGTAAATATGGCTTTAAAAGGAGGTACCAGAGCAAAATGAAATCAATAGGAAAATTATGAGACAAGACTGGAAAGAGCCAATTAACCCTGAGGACATGTGGTGGAGCATGGACCGGTGGTAGGAGCACAGGAGAGGAGTCACTCATGCATCAATGGGTATTTAAGTTTAAAAACAAAAAAAAACAGAAAGGCTGAAAATAATTACAATGTGAAATAAATAAAGGTGAAGAGTCTGAAATTTAGAAGAGTTTTACTCAACTGAGGCATAATGGAGGGGCAGGCAATAAAACAAGAAAATTTCAGAATATTAATTGTCAAAATATTCTGATCCAATATTTTATGTCACAATGACTAACAGAACATTTCATAGCTTATATCTTCAAAATACAATTTGTACACAAGTGGCACCAAAGGATACCATAGCTTATGAGGTACAAATAAAACATGGAGACTAACTTCAAAATGATGCTAAGAATAATGTCACAATCTGGCTATGGTGAATTCAGCAGCAATGAACATTGATGTGGCTGAACCAATCTAGATGTCCTTCAATTGATGAATGGATATAGAAACTGTGGCATATATATACAATGGAATATTACTCCGCCATGAAGAAAGATAAAATTATGGTATTTGCAGGCAATGGATGAAATTGGAGAATATCATGCTAAGTGAGATAAGCCAATCTCAAAAATCCAAAGGATGAATGATCTCGCTGATAAGTGGATGATGACATATAATGGGGGGTGGGAGGGGTTAGCGTTAGGGTTAGGGTTAGGTTTAGGGTTAGGGTTAAGGAGGGTGGCAAGAATGCAGGAAGGAAGGACTGTATAGAGGGAAAAACGGGATGGGAGGGGTGGGGGGAAGGAAAAAAATAACAGAGTGAATCAAACAATATTAACCTATGTAATTTATGATTACACAAATGGTATGCCTTTACCCCACATACAAACAGAGAAACAACATGTACCCATTTGTTTACAATAAAAAAAGAATAATATCACCAGAGGAAAACACTATATAGTTAATTTAGCAAATCAATAGCTGTTTCAGAAGTCTGTTATCTCCCTCTTCTATCATGTGGCAACATAAATAAGATACTGTTGAAAGTACAACAAACTTTCAACAGTGGATGAACTTTCCTTATGATCTCAAAGTATTCACTTGCTCACCCTAGAGCCAGCCCCATCAGCAAGGACCCAGTGTGGGCCGCCATTTGGAAGCAAACCTATGCCCTTCACTAGAACCACAAGATGAACTCCAAGTAGCCACTCCTATGCCATCACCTCCACCCTTCTCAAGAACCTGGGCACTGGGGGTTCTCTCACCTCAACTGAAGGGCAGAGGGGTGACATGCTGCTGGGGACAAGGCTCACATGTTCTACAGTAGGAGTAGGTGTTTCAGGCTCTCATGAAACACCAAGAAACCCTTGGGAGTAATTGTCCTCACAAATGTAGGAACTTTGCTATGAGGAGAGATACATTAGATATATTTTCACCTGAATCACCAACTTTTCTCTAGTTAACATTCAAAGAAAATTGTTATCAACTATTATCACTTTTGTGTTTGAACAGGGTCCAAGACTGTTATCAACAGTTTACTTCAATCCCACAGTACCTGGGTAGAAAACTAATATAAAGAGTAAAAAGTGATTGAGAAGGAAACAGCACCATTTTCCACCACTATAGATTTCCATAAGTAGCAAAGAACAAAGTTCCTCTGGTTTAATTATTCTAATGACCAAGCCACAGCACAAAACCAGTTCCAATCTCTTCAAATTTGACTACATTTCTTCCTTCCAATAAAGATAGCTTAAAGAAGTATTTTCCTTACATTATCAAAGTAAAGGCACAAAAATCTATCTCCAAGAACACAAAATTCAAAGTTAAAATTTTATTTGAAAAAATAAGGGTCATTGTAAACTGAAAATACAAAGTGGGGATATGATGCTATCTTGCAGATTAATTTAAAACACACACACAATCTTACTCAATTTGGAAGGTTTTAGGAAGCTGAAACTAAGCAAATTTCTCAAATACTCCCAAAATGAGGGTCTAGGAACTACAGACTACAAAGAGGACTGATACAACACTAGGGTTAGTCTAGTCATGCCACAATCCTTAAATCCTTTAAAATATACTTTGTAATAAAGTCATATACATAAATAGTATGAAAATGTCTCAACCAAAAGGTAAATTTGGTCTTGAACAACAGACTAACAACATTCATACAGAAACAACTAAATAACCATGTCCAAAAACAGTGACTAATGTGCTAATAAGTTGTGGCATGCTACTAGGTTTTCCTCTTGTTCTTATTTTAAGAATAATTTCAGTAGAGACAGAAGACATACTTACTAAATCTGCATATAAGAAAACCTCTGAGTATTTTGAGTGACAACACCAAGACTCAGAACAATTTTAACAATCTGATTCGACCAGTTGAAACAAACAAACCCTAACAAAGACAAATGTCAAGTTTCATTTTAAGTTCAAACAGATAATTGTGCAAATAAATAGGGGTTCAGACTTATCTTGACTGTGTTGTAACACAGTAAACTTCAGGTAATAGCAAGACACATACAGCTGTGTTCAGTCTACATTAAATAGTGCCAGACACCTGCACTTTTTTAATGTCTCCATTCCTGGCCCCCGTTTTCTGACAGCTGTCACCTTTTGGGTTATCAGTTTTTCTTTGTTCCACTTCCAATTTGCTGCTTCTAATCTCCTGACAGCTCCAGGAAAACCAGACAAGCAGGAGTTGTGTACAAGTAACAGAAGGATCCAGAAACATTCATGAGGTTTGCTACACATATCTTAATTTCACAAACAGATTTTGCTTTTTTCATCTCTGGTTCTACTGCAGGTGGCTGCAACTGCAGGGCACAGGTCCTCTATAGGTGATATATTTCTATGGCACAAGCAAATCAAGGAAGACAATAAGCTCTCATGGTTAGATGTTGCTCAGACTGTGTCTGGAAGACTGTTTTCAGTTCAAAGAAACAACTATGACATATACAGAAGTAAGACTAGTTGGTGAGGAAGTCTAAGGGTCCTGTTATATTAGGCCAAATAAATGTGCTGGGATGTTTAACCTTATGATCTTTGAAAATGGAACAAAATGTCTTGGTAGGTAGCACCCTTGGTAGGAGAGCCACCATCAGAAAGTCTGAAAGGCTGCTACAGGCAGGACGGGTGAGACTCGATATTCACTTCCCAAGTGGGATAAAGTGTGAACAACGGTCAAGCATTAAGGGAGAGAAGATTCTGACTTAAAGAAGACAAATGTTTATAATGTCCAACACTAAAGGAGTTGTTTTTCTAGGTAGTGAGCTACTTATCTTGAAAAGCACTAAAGTTAAGGCTGGAGTCTCATTTCTCTGGGATGGTGTAAAAAGAATCCACGCACAGGTTAAACTACTCTTTTGGAGGACTGAACGCAGGGTGCTTACCACAGTGCTACATCTCCAACTCCTCCGTAAATATTTTGAGACAGGGTCTGGCTTAGTTGCTTAGGGCTTCTCCAAAATGTTGAGGTGGGACTTGAACTTGCCGTCCACCTTTGGATTTCATTCTTCAAACTCTGCAAAAACAAAGCAGTGTAACAGAAATTTGTTTGCAATTGATTATCTGTAATACACTATAATTAATTTGCTACAAGACTGAAATAAATAAATGAACACAACCAAGATATGAGTTTAGATTAACATATCAAAGTAAATTATGACAAAAAAAGATTCAGAATCACCCCCTAAACAGAACATGGCAAAACCATACAGCTAAAATGATAAAAGAATACATATTACACTTGAATGGTTTTAAAACACAGATCTCTAGATTTAAAGGATCTTTCACTTTGAATCCAATGATTCAACTGATAGGACTCTTGAATCTGAAAATAAAATTATGCCATTTATGCAAGGGAGTCTTTGCAATTCCTACAACCCTAAGCAAGGATTTTTAAACTGCAGGATAAAAGCTACCTCTCCTGAATCCCAGTGATCATTTGTACTGAGTGTCCTTGTTGTTCCAGGACCCCAAAAATGCAGTTGCAGCAGGTCTTATAATTAAAGAAACAAGAAAAAGAAAGAAAGAGAGAAAGAAAAAAAATAAAAAAACCTCATCATTGAAAATTGCAGGGTACAGAATGTATTATTTGTAGACTGGTCAGGATGCCCCCATGAAATTTTTAGATGGTTTCATTCACCACATACATGCTATGCATTTTGCTTTTATGATACTTCTCACAGAATACATATCTTGAATTTCATGAAAAAAATGTTTCCAAAAACTGTTTCTCTACTACCCAATTGTTCAAGTTTAATAAAAGGGATATCCTTTCAAATTAATATTAAAACATTTTTATTAAGGAAACTACCTTGAACTTTAATAATACAATGACTTTTTCCAGGGTAGATTCAATAAGGTTGATAGGTGTATGATCCTTTCCAAGAATTTTGTTACTGAAACACTAAAAGAATATGTTTATAGTCCATTTTACTTATAATACAGTATTGAGGAATTATTTTAAAAATAATTATTGAATATTACTATACATAAGAATACTGCATGTTCTCTAGGTTTTTACAGAGAGATCCCTTATTTCCACCCTTAACCATTTCTGCTATAAAGTCTGAAAACCAAAGTCATTTCTGTATATTAATTGTCTCATAATACTGAGTTCCAAGGCAGCAAATTCCTTTTCCCCCTACTTGGTTCCCCTTAGTCTTTTATTTAAAGAGGGGAAAATACATACACATACACACACACACACACACACACACACACTTCACAGTCACCTCAGTTGTCTTTTTACAGAAAATTCCCTATAGTTTTACTCATTCCAATTTCTCTTCAGCTGGCATCTCCTTCCTTTTATCTTAAAGTAATTGTTTCTTGTTT
Source organism: Sciurus carolinensis (assembly GCF_902686445.1). NCBI lineage: Eukaryota > Metazoa > Chordata > Mammalia > Rodentia > Sciuridae > Sciurus > Sciurus carolinensis. Next base: position 1,429,410 of record NW_025920122.1, on the reverse strand, counting down.
ACATTAGTGATGATTTGTTTTAACCTAGGCCATGTTCTGTACTAGAAACAGGGAATGCTTAAGTAAGAAATAGTCTTTACCTAAAGAAAAGTCTGTTAAAAAAATCCTTAGGAAAGACATACAAGAGAAGTAAACATCCAGAATGGCAATGTACACCTTATGAAAAATAATTAGACTTTGGGCACAATTAAAATTTCATTATCTCAGTGCATTTAAATTTTCATAGCAAAAGGAAAGATTTGCAAAAAGGCGAGCGTACAAATTCTCAGTGGTAACTACTTTCCAAGAGCTAGTTTGGTACTACTTATATAATTGTCGAAGGATCAATTGAACACTTAATACACATTTTTGGAAGGACAAGGTAATTCCAATAGAAGAAAAATAATGACTAGATATATGACATAAAAGCATTCCTACAACTCTCTATGTGGTTTGGGCCAAGTCAATTCCCTCCTGTATTATATCCCCAATTTTTCTTAATGTCTGTTATTACCTACATCAGATATTAAAATAACAAATGCACAATACACTACTAAAAAAGTTGGAGGAAAATTTTTACATAAACCCAAAGTTCAGTGTTATAAATGAGCTTTCATTAGAAATCTTCACTCTACATAAAAAGGCAAAAATATCTTTTCACAGAATCCTTGTCACTGAAAAAAAACTGTAGGTTTTCATGAATTCATTTAATAAGTGTTTGTTGAGCACCTACAATGTTCTAGGGACTATTTAAAAATCTGGGTCTAGGAGAATGAGGAAAATGGGCAAATTTGTGGAGCTTAATTGAATTAAGAATACATTTAGGGCTGGGATGTAGCTCAGTGGTAGGGTGCTCGCCTAGCAAATGTGAGGCGCTGGGTTCAATCCTCACGACCACATAAAAATAAATAAATAAATAAAAGTATATTAAAAAAGTATACATTTAGGAAAATAAGAAATCACTGAAAGGTGTTATTTGAGCAAAGACCTAAAAAGGTGAGTAACTGAACTGAGGAAAGCACACTTCAGGCAGAGGGTACAAAAGTAAACAGGTCCTCAACTCAGCTCACATGTAGATTAGTGAAGGAACAGCAAGGAATCTTTTGAGGCTGGACTGGGAACAGAAAAACTAGTAAATGGGGTTACAGCAGGGAATAAAACAGTGTAAGGCCTGCAGGCTATTGTAAAGACTGATTTTTATTCTGAAAAGACAATGTGTCTTTGGATGGTTTTAAGCAGGGAAGTGACATGAGTGACTTTTTAATAGTTGGAAAATTAACTCTAAAATTAGGGTGTTTGGAAACAGCTACTTTAAGTCAAAAAAATTTTTTTAAGAATTTAAAATGAACACATGAATTTGGGAGAAAACAAACAAAACATAAACAACGGATCATACTAAAAATCCCTAGCTGCCTGTGAAAGGGATAGACAGGTCAGAAACCAGGTGTGACAGCATAACATTTACTGCCAACCAGATTTTCTGCGATGTTAACAGGCCCTGATAGTGAGAAAAACTAAAGTTTTCAACAAAATCATTGGCCGCTGATGAACCCAAAAACCCCTCCGTTTGACAGGGCATGTGTTTAAAGACTCACCTTCACCTCCTGAAGTAGGTGGATCCCGGAGAGCCAAGCCATCTGGGGAGTGAGACTCATGAGCAGGAAGAAGGCTCTCCAGTGATCCAACCGAGCTGCCCAGCGGAGCATGGCTTATCTGGTCTACTGGCTGTCACATGAACTTCAGGGCGCCAAACTCCAGGAGTCAGGGTTGCCTTCACCTGGCAATCGCATCTCCTGTGGGTGACAAGCAGACTCCACCCTGAGGGACAAATCACCATCAGGCCACCGAGTTTCCCAGACCCCTTTAGGAAGCTGCGATTCCACCCACCAGCGGGCCTGGGAAAGCCCCCAAGCAGACCCTGGTGAGAATGGTCCCAGTGGAAACTCCCCGTCGTGCCTTCGGGAGCCATGCGCCGGGGCCCGCAGGCAGCCACAGGCCCCCTGCACGTCCCGTGTGCAGGGGGAGAGGACCGCCATGTTACCACTGCAACACCCGGAGGGTTTGCGGGCGCGTCTCTGAGGGCTCTGAGGTGGACCGGGAGTGTTCCCTGTGGAGACGGGGAGCGGCTGGTCGGGAGCTCAATACTTCTTAGGAATATCCACCATTTCTCAGTTGATGACTCTCCCACCGACCCAGTCCCAGACCCTTTTCACCAACCAACCCCACCAACGCACTCACAAGTCCTTGATCACGACCACCTTCCGGGATCTCCCTCGCAGCGCCGCAGCTACCTCCTTCTAAGACGCTTGCGCGGACCCGCCTCCCAGCCACCGTGGCGCCTGCGCGGTCCTTCCGCCGCAACCCTTGCGTCCGCACGCCAGCAGGGCGCTAACTCCGCCCAGTTGTACGCCCCACCCCAGGCGTGCGGGCCCTTCACTGCAACTGCTGGGAGCGCTGGAGCGCCAGTGCCTTTTATTGCTCCTGCTCCATCTTCTAGCGCGGCCGCCCTTGGACTTTCACACTCCTCAACTGCCGAGGGCGCTCGAGGCTTGTGTGCAGCCTAGTCTTTCTGGTGTTTCAGCTGCTTCCCTGAAAGGTGTTTTGTGGCTGTCAGTGCTGTCCTCTCACTGCTCTAAGAGGAGGACCTTCTAAATTAAGATGTAAATCCTGAACAGCAAGATGGCAGAATAAAGGAGGTCACTTTCCTTGCTGCTCTGCAGGTTGAAGCCAAGAAAGGCAACTTCTACACAAGGTGAGTGACCCAAAAGAAAAGGGGTGTGGGGAACTTTACTGGAACAGATACAACCATTTTTAATTTTGCATTAAAATAATTCTCTTTTAAAGAAATGAAAAATTGGGGAAAAAATGTTTTGTCACCTACGTATATTTTATTCAGTACTTAGTATGTTCTGGGTGTTCTAAGTGCTTTGAATGAATTAGCACATTTAATCCTCTAAGCCAACACATGAGGTATAGGTACTACTATGTATTTTAAAAGTGAATATAGTGAGAGATAGGAAGGTGATTTGCTAACTCAAGTTTAGTCAGCTGACTGAACACAAACTCAGGCAATCTCCAAAACAACCTGAGTTTTTAACCAGTCTACTGTACTGTCTCCTTAAATTGACTATAGCCGGGCCTAGCAGGTATTAAAGGAGGCAAACTTGCCTGATCTTGACTTTAGTAAGACTACTTTTTAAGAATGTTTGCTAAAGTTTTGTGGTAGCTTCCCTTTATTAAAGGTGTTCTCTTTCTATTTTGAGTTTTGTCATTATTTAGTGTTTTTATTTTGCAAAATGTCTTTTCTAGTTTTTTGAGATAATGATGTTTGTTATCTTTTGTTAGTTTGATGTGTTCTGTAACTAGATTTTTTAATGTTGAGCTGTCTTGTATTTTCAGAATAAACATTAGCTAACAATGCTTTATATTTATTTTATTTCTCATTTTTCAGATGATTTTAGGTTAGGTTTACTTAATAGTTCTGGAAATTAAGATTGTGAAGATGAGAGAACTTTATAAGTTGTACTGATTTAACCTCAGATGACAAACTAATGGCTAATAGCTTATTAGTTTAAAATAAGAATGACTTGTGTATATTTATTTTTCACTCAACAGGGATTTTTAAAAACACTTAACTAAAAATAGGTCCAGAAACTGTGAATCTTAGTATATAAACATTATGGCATTTTGGAATTTGTAATCTAATGGTAATTTGGGTGTATTTATGTATGGGGGGGTGGTTAAAGGAGGTAATTTGTGACTCCAAAACAGTGGGAAGTTCTTATCTAATTAATAATTTAGTAAAGATCATAATTTGATGCATATTTTATTTGGTGTTTGGAATCGAATTTTTTTAAGTTTTACTTTCTGTTTTTTGTTTTTATTGCTTAACGCTTTCTTTGGTTGTTACATTAGAGTGTTCTTGAGAAACCTACATTATTGTCTTTCTGAACTTCTCTTTTCCTTGTCTATTCCCATTATAGTCATGGATCACTTAACAACAAGGATACATTTTGGTAAATACATAGTAAAGTGATTTGTTCATTGTGTGAACTTCATAGATTGTATTTACATAAACTAAGATAGATATGACATCACTAGGCAATATCATTTATAGGACCACCATGGTAAATGCGGTCTGTTACTAAAGGAAATGATATTACACTGGGCATATGACCTTACTTAGGTTTTAAAATCAAACTTTCTTAAAACATTTTTGAAGATTAATATGTTGAAAATAATTATTTAGTAAAAAGAGATATGATACAAAGGATTTGTCTCTCATGTAACCTAAGAGAAATCAGTGAATTTAAAATAATTATTATTACATTTAAAATGAAATAAGATAAATAACATAAATTCTAAATTTGATAAAAATACAGTAAATAATTATCAGATATAATGTATAAAAATTAGAAAATAGCTATTATGTAAAGTGCTTACATCTTATAAAAAACTAATAATTTGTAGAATTATTTGTAAGGTATATTAGTTTATATTTTCTCTTCGTAAAATATATGTTGATCTATCCATAGCACTTCCAATCACTTCTAAATTTCTTTGCCAACCAACACTGCAGTTTTATTCTTCTTTATGGCTTGTGTTTTATCATGTATGTGTACCACATTTTCTTTGTTTGTTCATCTGTTGAGGGGCACCTAGGTTGATTCCATAGCTTGGCTCTTGTGAACTGAGCTGCTATACACATTGATGTGACCAAGTCACTATAGTAGGCTGATTTTGAGTCTTTGGATATATGCCAAGAAGTGGGATGGCTGAGTCAAATGGTGGTTCCATTCTGAGTTTTCTGAGGAATCTCCCTACTGTTTTCCAGAGTGCTTGTACCGATTTGCAGACCCACCAGCAACATGTGAGTGTACCTTTTCCCCACATCCTTGTCAACATTTATTGTTGCTTGCATTCTTGACAGTTGCCATTCTGACTGGGGTAAGATGCAACCTCAGTGTAGTTCTGATTTGCATTTCTCTAGTTGCTTGTGATGTTGAACACTTTTTCATATATTTGCTGACATCATGTTTCTGCTTCTGTGAAATGCCTTTTTAGTTCCTTTGCCCATTTGTTGATTGGGTCATTTTGGGTTTTTGGTGTAGAGATTTTTGAGTTCTTTATATACCTGGAGATTACTGCTCTATCTGAGGTGCAGGTGGCAGAGAATTTTCCCCCATTCTGTGGAATCTCTGTTCGTGTTCTTGATTGTTTACTCTGCTGTGATACCGTCCCATTGAGTCTTGATTTTACTTCTTGCACTTTAGAAGGTGTTTCATTATTTTGTTTCTTGGTGCAGGTGCTGGGGATCAAACCCTGGGCTTTGTGCATGCTAGGCAAGCACTCACTCTACCAACTAGCTATGTCCCCAGCCCTACTTTAGGAATCTTGATGAGGAATTTGGTTCTTAGGCCGAAATGATGGAGAGTTGGGCCTACTTTTTCTTCTAATATGTGCTGAATCTCTGGTCTAATGCCTAGGTTCTTGATCCACTTTGATTGGGTTTTGTGCACGGTGAGAGATGGGTTTCATTTTGTTGCAAATGAATTTCCAGTTTTCCCAGCATCATTTGTGGAGCAGGCTCTCTTTTCTCCAGTGTATGTTTTTGGCACCTTTGTCTAGTATGAGAATCTGTAATTATGTGGGTTCATCTCTGTGTCTTCTGTTCTGTACCATTGATCTTCTTGTCTATATTGGTGCCAATGCCATGCTGTTTTTGTTACTATAGCTCTGCAGTATAATTTAAGGTCTGGTTCCCTTTTCTCCCTAAGAATTTCTTTGGCTATTCTGGGCCTTTTGTTTAGTTTTGTTTTGTTTTGTTTTGTTTCAAATGGATTCATGACTGCTTTTTTCTATTTCTATGAAGAACATCAGAACCTTATAGGAATTGCATCGAATCTGTGTGGTGCTTTTGGTAGTATGGCTATTTTAACAGTGTTGATTCTGCCTATCCAAGAACATGGGAGATCTTTCCATCTTCTGAGGTGTTCTTCAATTTCTTTCTTTGGAGTTCTGTAGTTTTCATTGTAGAAGTGATTTCACTTCTTGTTGGATTGCTTTGCAACCATTTTATTTTCTTTGAGGCTATTGTGAATGGGATAGTTTTCCTATTTTTTGCTTTCAGTTGATTCAGTACTGATGTATGAGGATGCAATTGATTTATGAGTGTCAATTTTGTGTCCTGTCACTTTGCTGGATTTGTTTACGAGTTCTGGAAGTTTTCTGGTGCAGTTTTTTGGGTATTCTAAATATAGAATAATGTGCTCAGCAAAATGGGGATGGTTTGTGTTGTTGTTTTCCTATTCATATTCCTTTGATTTCTTTCTTTTGTCTAATTGTTCTGGCAAGAATTTTTAGGACTATGTTGAGTAGAGGTGGTGAAGAAGAGCATCCCTGTCTTGTTTACTTTCTACAGGGAATGCTTTAGGTTTTTCTCCATTTAAAATGTTAGCCTTGTGTTTCACATATATGACTTTTGTAATGCTGAGGTATGTTCCTACTATCCCTAGTTTTTCTGGTGTTTTGAACATGAATAGATGCTTATTTGTTTGAATGCTTTTTCTGCCTCTTTCGAGTTGGTCATGTGATTCTTTAAGTCTACTGATGTCTTGAATTAAACTTATTGATTTCCATATGTCGAACCAACCTTGCATCTCTGGATGAACCCCACTTGATTCTGGTGCACTATCTTCTGAACATGTATTTGTATACAATTTGCCAGTATTTTTACATCTGTGTTCATTGGGCATATTGGTCTGAAATTTTCTTTCCTGGATGTGTCTTTGTCTAGTTTTGGTATCAGGGTGATAGAAATTTCATGGAAAGTTTGGAAGGGTTTTCTCCTTTTCTAGTTCATGGAATAATTTGAGAAGGATTTGTGTGAGTTCTTCTTGAAGTTCTGGTAGAGCTTGGCTGAGAAATCATCTGGTCCTGGGCTTTTCTTGTTTGGTGGGCTTTTGATAGCATCTTCAATTTCATTGTTTGAAATTGATCTGTATAAATTTTGTGTGTCCTCCTGATTTGATCCAATTTGGGTAGGTCATGTCTCTCTAGAAGTTTGTTGTTATCTTCAAGATATTTTATTAGAATATAAACTTACAAAATCAGTTCTGATTATAATCTGTATTTTAGTAGAACCCATTGTGATATTTCCTTTTTCATCATGGATTTTGGCGATTTGAGTTTTCTCTCTTTCTCTTTGTTGACTTGGCTGAGGGTTTATCAATTTTGTTGGTTTTTTTTCAAAAAACCAACTTTTTGTTTTGTCACTTTTTTCAGTTGAACTTTTGTTTCAATTTCATTGATTTTGGTTCTGGTTTTGATTGTTTCCTGTCTTCTGCTGTGTTTGGTGTTGATTTGTTCTTTTTCTAGGGCTTTGAGAATGTGGTGTTAGGTTTTTTAATTGTTGACTTTGTATTCTTTTGGTGAATGAGTTCAATACAGTGAACTTTCCTCTTAGCATTTCCTTCATAGTGTCCTAGAGATTTTGATATGGTTTCTTTGTTTAGTTTCCATTTGAAGTAGCTGTCAGTGATGAGAGGGTTGTGTTGGAGTCACATAGTGTTATTGTGTTGTGGTGCATTTGAGTTTTGGAGTTGGGAATAGTTGGTTTGATGTATGTATATGCTCCATTGTCTGGGGCATAGATGTTTGTGATTGCTATGTCTTGTTGAGATACGATTCCCTTGAGCAGTGTGAAGTATTTTTTGTCCCTTCTGATTAACTTTGGCTTGAGGTCCACTTTGTCTGATATGAGGATGGAAACCCCTGCTTGTTTATGCGATCCTGGGAATATGTTTTCCCCATCCTTTTACCTTCATTCTGTGAATATCGTTGCCTATGAGGTGAGTCTCTTGGAAACAGCATATTGCTGGATCTTGTTTTTTGATCCAATCTGCCAGTTTGTATTTTGATTGATGGGTTTATGCGATTTATATTCAATGTTATTGTTTAGATATGGTTTCTATTCCCTGTCATTTTGATTTATTTCTGGTTCAAATTGGTTGCTCCATTGATTTGCTCTTCTTTTAGTGTACTTCCTGCCTTTGTTGGTTTTCACTTTTATTTTTGGTTTCTTCATGAAATATCTTATTTGTTATGTTTTGTAGTTCAGGCTTTCTAGTTGTGAGTTCTTTAACTTTTGTTTATCATGTAGAGTTTTTATTTTGTCATCATTTCTAAAGCTTAACTTTGCTGGATATGGTATTCTTGGCTGGTATCCGTTTTCTTTCGGAAGTTGGAATATGTTGTTCTGACACCTCCTAGCTTCATGGGTCTGGGTTGAGAGATCAGCTGTGATCAGGATTTGTTTCCCTCTAAATGTTACCTGTCATTTTTATCTGGTAATTTTTAAAATTCTGTTCTTATTCTGAAGGTAAGGCGTTCTGAAGGTATGTTGGTTTTGGTCTGTTGTGATGATGCGTATTTGAGGTCCTGTTGGCCTCCTGTATTTCATTTTCCATTTTATTTTTCGGGTTTGGGAGATTTTCAGATATTGTTTCATTGTAAAGGTGGTACATTCCTTTTGTTTGTATATCTGAGCATTCATCTATACCAATGAATATTGAATTTGGTCTTTTCAGAGTTTCCCATGTTTCTTGCAGATTCTGTTCATGGTCTCTTAATATCTTTTCTCCATGGTCAACTTTGTTTTCAACACTGTATATTTTGTTTTCATTGCCTGAAACTCTGTCTTCCAAATGATATAGTCTGCTGGTGGTGCTTTCAGTGAATTTTTAATTTGGTTTATTGATTTCTTCATTTTTAGGATTTCTGATGGATTTTTGTTGTTGTTATTGTTGTTTTCAGAATCTCTGCCTCCTTATTGAAGTAATATTTCACTTACTGTATTTTCTCTATGATTTCAATCCTTATACCATCCTTTACTTTGCAGATCAATTTAAATATGTAAATTTAAAACTCCTTCTCTAACATTTCTTCCACTGTGGTGTCAATGGATTCTATTACTGGATATCTTGGTTGGTTTGGGACAAATGTTGTTTGTGTGTCTACCCATCTAACAGTATAGATCTGAGGCAGTAGAGTGTCTACCTTGTGGATGTGTAGTATCCCTGAAGGTTTCCAGGACCTCACTTGTGGAAAAGCTGCCCATCTGCTTTCTTGGTTTCATGCCATGGAGAAGCCAGCAAGGCAACCCCCTCTATTCCACCATCTTGAAAACCATTTAATTTTAAAGCACAGATTAAATACTATTTTGTTCAAAGGAACATTTTAGTGTTTCTAAGTGTAATGTTTTAAGAAATTTTTAGATCAGTGTTATTTGATTTTACTGCCATACTATTATAGCTATAATTTGCTGTTTTCACTGTCTATTTGATTCAGGTGAATTTAGCTTTGCCTCTGTTTTTCAACCATAATTTCTTTTTACGTTTGAAAGTTAAATACATTTTTGAATATAATTGCATTATGGAATACAAATCCATAGGACTTTCATTTATATACATTTTGTTCAGTTCTGCAAATTGTTTTAAAATATTTTGTGCAGAATAAAATATTTTAAATTCATAAAAGCACTTATCTATTTTTAATAAGTAATATAACAATGTTTTATAATTTGAAGTGTGCAAAACAGTATGCAGTTTTGATATCTAGAGTAAACAATACCACCAATGTCTTTAAATCCTTTTGAAGACTTTGCATATCTAAGAAAACATTTTATTTTCTTCTTCTTCTTATTATTATTATTTATTTATTTATTTATTTTGACACTACAGGGATTAAACCAAGGACCTTGCACATGCTAGGCAAGCACTCCACCACAGATCCACATTCCCCATCTGTAGCTCCTCAGTGGCTGACGTCTTACCAAGTATTCCTCATATATCATACAGCATGTCCAGTGTCAGGTAGCAGGATGGGGACGTCCAGAGTGCAGCACACAGCACATTGACAGTGATGTGCTGGAGGTGCTTTGGCACCGTCCTGCTATTCAGATGGATGAGAGCTGCCCCTGCCCAGGATGGAACAGGCAGCCCTCTGTGGTGACAGACGCCATAGTGTGTTCCTCTGTAGTTGTAGTAAGGCCTTGGTCATACCTACGCCTTCTCTAACACGTTATGTGCCTGGATGTAACCCAGCTAGGAGGGTCAGCAGTGACTGCAGAGGGCCGTCCAGGAGAGAACCAGGCTGTGGCGGAAGCCGTGGCGCCCTGGGTGTGTGGCACGATCATACAGAGCTGCCCATCACAGGGTTTCCTGAGGCCGCTGGACACAGGGGCCTGGTCATGGTGGTTGTGGCACCTCAGCCGCCCTCCAGGCTTTCAGCCCTATGTCTCTGGTTGCCCAGGAAGGTGACCCTCCTCCACCCCGGCTCTCAGCAGAGCAAGGCCTTGAGCCAAATACGACTGCACAGAAGGGACATTCGGACATGGAGTACCTGAAGTCCAAGATGGTGGCCGCTGAGTCGTCCTCAGAGGAGGAGAGTGAGGATGAAGGAGTGAACTGTGATGAAGAGAGTGAGGCAGAGGAGTCCTCCGCCACCGAGACCCAGCAGATGGGAGGGAGCACAGGGGCCCTGCCTGGGAATAGGAGGCCACAGGAGCCCGGAGCCTAGGTATGTGCCTCTGGGGGATAGGGAGGGGTTCTGTGCATGTCCGCGTGGTTCTGTGGCCCCATTGCTGGGGTGCCACATGGAGGAAAGACTGCCCCCTCTGAGCTCACTGCCTGCCACACCTGGAGGGGCCGCCTGCCACCTGTCAGGGCTCTGGGAGGAGTGAGGGTGGTGGCCGTGTTGCACGTGGTGTTCAGTAACAAGGCAGACGGACTTGAACAGGCCGTCGTTGATAGGTGAGTTTAGTCAAGCACTGACTATGTGCGTGGTGATGAACTTGCTATCACAGAATGTCCTCAAGTCTCTGGGGCCGTTCTTTTTCTATTTCATGAGGAAACTGAGGCCCGGAGAAGGGAAGTGACAGGCTCCCATGATGGGGTCAGGCCCCAGCCTGGGTCTTCCAGGCTTTGAAGTTGAGAGTATACAGGTGGACACAACCCTTGAGGATGGCCACCTTGTCCCCCAACAGAGTCCTCTGCTCCAGACACAGGGCACTTGGACATGTGTGTGTCCCCATTCTTGAGTTGGAAGCAACCAGTCTTTTGCTTCCCAATGAGAGGAAGGGGCTCCCTCTGCCTCCTCTTCTCTTTCCTCTTCCTCCTCCCTCCTTCCTAGTTACCGTGCCCTGCAGGGAGTCTGTGAGTTTGAGGCTCAGTCTCAGCTCTGACCCTTGGGGGCTGCTGGGCCTGGGGGGATGCTTCAGCCCACAGGCCTCTCTGATCCTCGTCTGCAGAGGACATCCTGGCAGTGCCTGTTGTTCCAGCCATCTCCTGAACCCCTGTAGTCAGGGTGGCCCTGGGGTCACCATGTCCAGCAGGGTTGGGGCAGCAACCTTCCCAGCACATCGAAGTTTCTCTGGTGGGACTAGAAATGACCTTGTTCTGCACCTGTTGGCTCACGGCAGGCTCTGCTGGGAAGTGAGTGCTAGCTGGGCAGGTTTTAGCACCAAAGGATCTACCAAAAACTTAGGTTGTGCAGAGCTATCTGGAGTCCAGAATTACAGGAAAAGGTGCCTAATTCAGAATCCGTGTGGAATTAGAGGCTCAGTAGGAGGCTGGCCTCTGCATGTAGCATGGAGCCAACTGAAATCAGTGGCTGCAGGGTAGGTGCCTCGGCTCCTCCCTCTGCCCTGGCCTCTGATGGCCAGGGGCCTACTCGCCTGTCCATGGTGTGCTGACCTGGCTGCAACTCTCACTTCAGAGGCAAATGGGGACCCTGCATCCACTGCCTCCACACTGGACAGACCCTGAGTCTGGCAGGCACAGGCGCCAGCACTTCAGCTACCCTGGCTGCAGCTGCTCCTGGAGCTGCCACGTCCTGGTCTGTTCCCTGCTCCCGCCACCTCAGGGAACCCACTGTGGCCTTTTCTCTTTGTTCTCAGACAGAGAAACCAGCGAACGAGAAGGAACCTACCACCTCCCCCACTGTGATGCTTTGGGGAGTCCCGTTCAGTGTCACAGAGGTATGTGCTCTGAGGACAGGGCAAGGAGGAGGCCACTCAGATTGAGAGCTGGAAGGAATCACAGACCAAAAAGGCTGACCGATGGCATCTTGGGAATCACCAAGGAGGGAATGCGATGGCTGCCTCGAGCAAGAGGAGGCCTGTTCTGCTCCCTCACCTACAGCAGGGCTGGCCTGTGGTCAGACGGTCCCTGGGGAGAGTCCTTCCCATTGCGCAGCAGGCGGCCGCTGTAGGCGCTTGTGAGTGTGGAGGTATTGCTGTCTTCAGAAACAGGCCACAGGCCAGCTGGCACCATGGCTGCAGCTGACTGGCCCTAGAGCTCGCTTAGAAGAGGACCCTGTTCTCACGCCCGCCTCGTGACAGCCGTAGAGGTTCCCCATATGAGATCCTAGAAGACATGGCTAAATAAAAAGATTGAAAGTCACCTATAACTGGGATGGCCATGTGAGTGACTGTGAGCAGGCGTAGCAAGAGGGGGTGCGAGGATGCAGGTGTGATCACTGCAGGTCTGACCACTGGAGGTGATCCGCAGGTGCCCACTGTTCTCAGCACACTGGGCTGCCCCGCCCCAATTCCCGGGTCCCACCCAGTGACAATCCCTGACATTTGGGACAAACCTTCTTAAGTGTCCTTTTCTTTGTGCACTGATGCTGACCTCTGCCATTGGTTTGCTTTTTCCACATCCCTCTGTGAGGACTGGCTTGTGACACTGCCATTTTCCTTCTTGCATGTTCTTCCATGATCGGGGACAATTTGATACACTTTCCTGGCCTCCTAAATGGGGATATGGGAGTTAAAATGTTTTGCTATTAAAAATACTGAAGCAGTCCTTGAGATTGAGGTCAGGTGGGTTTTATTATTTTTTGTTTGTTTGTTTTTTTAAATTTGGTACCCAGGATCAAACCGCAGGTTATGTAACCGCTGAGCCACATCCCCAGCCCTTTTTATGTTTTATTTTGAGACAGGGTCTCATTCAGTTGCTCAGGATCTCACAAAGTTGCTGAGGCTGGCTTTGAACTCATGATCCTCCTGCCTCAACCTCCCAAGCTGCTGGGAAGAGTGGCATGTACTACGCACTTCCTAGTTAACTTTTTTTAGGGAAAAAAGATGAACCCTTGCCTTACTCCTCATAATGAGAAAAGTTTCAGAAACATCAAGGATTTCAGCTGAACAAATTTCTTTCTAAGCAATTTGCAAACTTTGATGGAAAAACAGAAAATGGACATGTTGACTGCCTACCAGCCAGAAACCCTGTAAGGCCACAGCTGCCACAGGTTCAGAAGGTGGACTGAAGAATCCGTAGCCTGAAGAGCAGGCAAGAGGCACCACTTTCTCTAATTTACACAAATTCTTATGAAGAATATATGACCCACCCAACAGAAAAATGGAGAAAGGACAAGAGGTTTTTGAAGAAAAAGAACTCAGGTGGCCTGTACAGATGCTTGAATTTATTCATAATTATTAAAAAAAATTTAAACTGCAAGTTCATGTTTTTCACTTGCCAAAGTGGCATACATTTTTCACATTTGGCAATAAACATTTTCATGCCTTTTGAAGGACAATGTAGAAGTGTCAGGCAGAATTAGGAACATCCAGGCCTTTGCCAAGCTGGTGCTGAGCTTCGCCCCACAGGTGGATTCCCTGAGCACACCAGAGTCTGAACTCAAGAAAGTTCTTTGCAACCTTCCTGTTATTATTTAAACTTAATGTGTTGATTTATAGTCATCAATAAGAACAGAAAAGCAAAGCTCCTGGGGATGTGTTGTATCAGGGTAGACGGGGTCCCCGGGAGTCCTGCTGGCAGGTCGGTGGAAGGTATCCATCAAGCTCTGGCAGTGCGGGTGGAGGCAGGCCATCCCTGTGGCCTTGTTAGGCACATAGGGTGGTTTTTGCAACCTGCTCACCAGCAGGTGATTGTTCAGGGTCCAGCTGTCACATGAGACCTTTCCCAAGGCAGAGCTGCCAGCAGTGCCAGAGTAGGCTCAGAGTTCAGAGAACCTGTCACTTGGCCTGGGACAGTGGGAGCAGAGTCCAAGGGACTGAGACCATGCTGGCAGGCTGGGTGAGGTCCTGGGGGCTCAGACTGCTGCCCCTGCTACAGAGCCTGCTGCCGGGCCCATCGCTGGAGCATCTGGCAGCCTGCAGCCAGGGCCTGGGTCCCCAGCCAGGTGTGTCAAGTCCCAGGCTCCCCAGAGCCCTGACTCTCTCCTCCTGCAGGTGGACACTACATCGAGGTGTTCAGGGAGAAGCACATGCCCGCAGCCAAGGGGCCCCTGAAGAACAGTGTGCAACCCTGACGAGGCCGGACACTCGGGAAGAACGAGCAGGAGGAGGACCTGGCTGACTCCAGGAGGCTCTTTGTGTGCAACCTGCCCTACAGCAGCACCAAGGAGGACCTGGAGGGGCTCTTCTCCTCCTACGGTAGGGATCAACTCCTGGCCTTGCACCCCTGTTGTGCCCGGCTCCCACTTGGCTGGGTCTGCCCCATCTGCCTCCCACTTGCTCTTGACCTTGGGCAGTGGCTCCAGCTGCTCTACTCATCTGAAAATAGGACTTGCTGTTCCCACTGCAGATCCAGTGGCATCTTTTGCTTTCTGAACTTGAACTTGGATCCTTTTTTTTTTTTTTTTTTAATGGTGCTGGGGATTAAATCCAGGGTCACTCTGCCACCCAGCTACATCCCAATTTTTTTTTTATCTTTTAATTTGAGACTGTCTTGGTAAGTCCATGAGGCTGGCCTTGATCCTGTCTCAGCCTCCCAAGTCGCTGGTATTGCAGGCATAGCCAGCGTGCCCAGCAGAACTTGATTCCTTAGCTCTCACTGTCCAAATGCAGAGTGGGAGCAATGGACGCATTTTCCTGAGATTCCTTGGCTTCTGGTGTTGGAATTCAGCAGCCGCCCAGCCCTCCTCACCCACTATGCTCCTGCCTGGGAATGCTTTTCTTTCTCAAGTCTTCCCAAGCAAACCCAGCTTCCGAGAAGAGGCAACAGCCAGGGCTGTCTTTGGTTTTGTTGCTGTTTCTTCTTGGGCTGGGAACTTGCAGGCCTGTAGTTGAGCTTGGTCACAGGGGCCGTTTGTCAAGGGGAGGAAGGTGGGCTCACAGTGCAGATGAATCTGTGCTCTGGAGAAGCTGCCAGCGCCCTTGTCTCCCAGGAGACTGGCCTGGGTGTGGAGGATCAGCGAGGCCATGTGAGTGTGGCTTGGGCCAAGGACAGCTCAGAGGTCTCAAGTGGAACCTGCTTGCAGGCCAGGTGATGGGACCTGAAGGTCTATCCACGCTGTCCTGCTCCCCAGGTCCTCCCACGGGCTGGTGCCCTGGCTACACGGCAGAGCTGAGTGGATGGGAGGGGGCTTGATGCGAGCTGAGAACTCGAAGGCTGTGAACTCATAAGCATGCTCTCTGACCTACTCTCTTCAGTCCGCACCAGACTGCAAAGTAAACAGATACCAGCTACGGGCAGGTGCTGTGCCTTGACTGGTCAGGATGTGAGATGTGTCTCCCTGAAAAACGAAGGTCAGTGTCCTCCTCGCCTGGACCTCTGTCAGAGCTGCCCTGTGCCCTCTCCCCCTTCCTCCCTTCCCAGGATGCTCCTTGCTTCCTTCTGGGTCTGCGTCATCTGCACAGGTGCTCCCTCAGGACCCAGCCTGGGATCTGGGATGAGCACCTCTCCAGAGCTTCTGCCTGCAGACCCACTGCAGGACATGTCCACAAGGATGTTCCCCTCTCTTCCCAAGGCAGGCTCCTTCTGCCAAACCCCAGATAGCTCCATGCTCTGCCCTCTGTGCCCCAGGACACTCTCCTCACCTACTCCTGAGCCAGTGGCAGTCAGTGATCCTCGACACCACCCTTCCTGTTCCTGTCCCAAACCCACCCTTACTGCTTCCCAGTATTCTTTGCTCCAGGGCTGGACCCTGAGCCCCAGGCCCAGACACAGGAAGAATGTCTCTGAACCAGTGTCCCCTCTACAGTGACAAACCGTACCTTGGAGGGTGATGCTTGTCCTGCTCACCCCCTCACTAAGTGACTTCCCATGGGACACCAGAGCCACTTGGGATGTGGCCTCTGGGCATCCTGCCAACCTCACCTCAAGCCCAGCCAGAGGATGCTCCACCCCAGCAGCCTTACAACCCTTCCACCTGCCATTCCCACTGGGTCACACCCCTGCCTCCATATGCCACCCTGTGCTCTCCACAGCCTGCAGCTCTGGCCTTTCAGGCTCTGACTCACTGATTGATTTCCACTCTCCTGTGCATGTGAGGACAGGTTTCCTTGTTCATTGGGAATCTGCAGGGTCCAAAATGGAGAAGGCTGTTAGACCCTCGCTGACCCGGGCAAGGAGAGAGGGGCAGCTTGCACTCCACACGCCCACTGCCCCATTTCAACGTCTTCCTCTTTATGGGCAGACCTATACATCAGACCCTGGGCACCATGCTCCCACGGGGCACCGAATCCCCAACTGTGGAAAGGTGTGCGTTCCTGATCCCCTCAGGTCCCTGGGCCTGGGCTCAGCTTTCTGGGTCCCAAGTCCTCGCTCACCAAAGGGCAGTAAGATTCTGCAATTGGAAGTGGACATGAGGGACATGTGCAAACCCTGGGAAATCTCCACCCCAGTACCTGTGGGAGACACAGACGTCCTGAGACATCACGTGAGGTCAGCTACAGCTGACACCCAGGTCTTCTTCATGGGGGAAGACTTCAGATGAGGTTTTAAACCTCCCCTCACCTCAAATGATGTCTTGTGCGCAGAGGAGAGGGGAGGCAGGCCTGGGAGTGTCCAGCAGAAGAGAGGGGAGACAGGCCTGGGAGTGTCCAGCAGAAGAGAGGGGAGACAGGCCTGGGAGTGTCCAGCAGAAGAGAGGGGAGACAGACCTGGGAGTGTCCAGAAGAGGGGAGGCAGGCCTGGGAGTGTCCAGAAGAAGAGGGGAGGCAGGCCTGGGAGTGTCCAGCAGAAGAGAGGGGAGGCAGGCCTGGGAGTGTCCAGCAGAATAGAGGGGAGACAGGCCTGGGAGTGTCCAGCAGAAGAGAGGGGAGGCAGGCCTGGGAGTGTCCAGAAGAAGAGAGGGCAGGCAGGCCTGGGAGTGTCCAGCAGAAGAGAGGGGAGGCAGGCCTGGGAGTGTCCAGCAGAAGAGAGGGGAGGCAGGCCTGGGAGTGTCCAGCAGAAGAGAGGGGAGGCAGGCCTGGGAGTGTCCAGCAGAAGAGAGGGGAGGCAGGCCTGGGAGTGTCCAGAAGAAGAGGGGAGACAGGCCTGGGAGTGTCCAGCAGAAGAGAGGGGAGGCAGGCCTGGGAGTGTCCAGCAGAAGAGAGGGGAGGCAGGCCTGGGAGTGTGCAGCAGAAGAGAGGGGAGGCAGGCCTGGGAGTGTCCAGAAGAGAGGGGAGGCAGGCCTGGGAGTGTCCAGTAGAAGAGGGGAGGCAGGCCTGGGAGTGTCCAGCAGAAGAGAGGGGAGGCAGGCCTGGGAGTGTCCTGAAGAAGAGAGAGGAGGCAGGCCTGGGAGTGTGCAGCAGAAGAGAGGGGAGGCAGGCCTGGGAGTGTCCAGCAGAAGAGAGGGGAGACAGGCCTGGGAGTGTCCAGCAGAAGAGAGGGGAGACAGGCCTGGGAGTGTCTAGTAGAAGAGAGGGGAGGCAGACCCAGGAGTGTCCAGCAGAAGAGAGGGGAGGCAGGCCTAGGAGTGTCTAGTAGAAGAGAGGGGAGGCAGGCCTGGGAGTGTCCAGTAGAAGAGGGGAGGCAGGCCTGGGAGTGTCCAGCAGAAGAGAGGGGAGACAGGCCTGGGAGTGTCCAGCAGAAGAGAGGGGAGGCAGACCTGGGAGTGTCCAGCAGAAGAGAGGGGAGACAGACCTGGGAGTGTCCTGAAGAAGAGAGAGGAGGCAGGCCTGGGAGTGTCCTGAAGAAGAGAGAGGAGGCAGGCCTGGGAGTGTCCAGCAGAAGAGAGGGCAGGCAGGCCTGGGAGTGTCCAGCAGAAGAGAGGGGAGGCAGGCCTGGGAGTGTCCAGCAGAATAGAGGGGAGACAGGCCTGGGAGTGTCCAGCAGAAGAGAGGGGAGGCAGGCCTGGGAGTGTCCAGCAGAAGAGAGGGGAGGCAGGCCTGGGAGTGTCCAGCAGAAGAGAGGGGAGACAGACCTGGGAGTGTCCTGAAGAAGAGAGGGGAGGCAGGCCTGGGAGTGTCCAGCAGAATAGAGGGGAGACAGGCCTGGGAGTGTCCAGCAGAAGAGAGGGCAGGCAGGTCTGGGAGTGTCCAGAAGAAGAGGGGAGGCAGGCCTGGGAGTGTCCAGCACAAGAGAGGGGAGACAGGCCTGGGAGTGTGCAGCAGAAGAGAGGGGAGGCAGGCCTGGGAGTGTCCAGCAGAAGAGAGGGGAGGCAGGCCTGGGAGTGTCCAGCAGAAGAGAGGGGAGGCAGGCCTGGAGTGTCCAGCAGAAGAGAGGGGAGGCAGGCCTGGGAGTGTCCAGCAGAAGAGAGGGGAGACAGACCTGGGAGTGTCCAGCAGAAGAGAGGGGAGACAGACCTGGGAGTGTCCAGAAGAAGAGGGGAGGCAGGCCTGGGAGTGTCCAGCAGAAGAGAGGGGAGGCAGGCCTGGGAGTGTCCAGCAGAAGAGAGGGGAGGCAGGCCTGGGAGTGTCCAGCAGAAGAGAGGGGAGGCAGGCCTGGGAGTGTCCAGCAGAAGAGAGGGGAGGCAGGCCTGGGAGTGTCCAGCAGAAGAGAGAGGAGGCAGGCCTGGGAGTGTCCAGCAGAAGAGAGGGGAGGCAGGCCTGGGAGTGTCCAGCAGAAGAGAGGGGAGACAGACCTGGGAGTGTCCAGCAGAAGAGAGGGGAGGCAGGCCTGGGAGTGTCCAGCAGAAGAGAGGGGAGGCAGGTCTGGGAGTGTCCAGCAGAAGAGAGGGGAGGCAGGCCTGGGAGTGTCCAGCAGAAGAGAGGGGAGGCAGGCCTGGGAGTGTGCAGCAGAAGAGAGGGGAGGCAGGCCTGGGAGTGTCCAGCAGAAGAGAGGGGAGGCAGGCCTGGGAGTGTGCAGCAGAAGAGAGGGGAGGCAGGCCTGGGAGTGTCCAGCAGAAGAGAGGGGAGGCAGGCCTGGGAGTGTCCAGCAGAAGAGAGGGGAGGCAGGCCTGGGAGTGTCCAGACTTATCTTGTGAGCTTCACCCAGGGTCCTTGCTGGAACCACCCCCTGGAACCCTGAGTGAACCAGGATGGGAGCCCATACCTCATCCCATGCCCATCTCTTGGGGCTGGGCCTGTGGAAACCTGGCTCACAGTGAGGCCCACAGGCTCCAGACCAGGACCTGCGGCTCCAGTGGGCCTCACACATTCTCATGACTCAGTTGAAGAGAGGCCAAGAAAATGCGAGCAGGATGCTCCCAAGTACTAGGGCTGGACGTGACAACTGCTTGTCATTTGGCCGAGGCCAGGACCTGGGGTTGCTGTTCGACCACCAGGTATCCTGCCATCTGCCCAGGACCTCCTTCCCACTCTGTGGGTGTCAGTGTCCTGTGGGGGACATTCCTCAGGTCATGGGCATGAGGTTTCAGACAAAAGCCCATCTACCCAAAGATGGCCATCTCCCTGCAAACCCGAAAGGCCACTCACTGAAATGATGGCACACCAGAGCCCTGCACACCCCAGGTAACCCCAGAGCCCTGCACATCCCAGGTAACCCCAGAGCCCTGCACACCCAGGCACACCCAGAGCCCTGATGCACCCCAGGCAACACAGAGCCCTGCACACCCCAGGTACCCCAGAGCCCTGCACACCCCAGGTACCCCAGAGCCCTGCACACCCCAGGTACCCCCAAACCCTGCACAACCCTGGCACCCCCAGAGCATCCTGTACCCCAGCACCCACAGAACCTCCTGTACCCCAAGTACCCCCAGAGCTCTGCCATACTTCCTTGCACAGAGCAGGGTGGATGATGGCAGCTCAATTCCTCTCTTAAAACAATCGAAGGTCGTCTGCACTCCTCCCTGGCACACTAGAAGTATGGTTTCAGGACCAACTCGCGTTTTCTTGGTAGAGTTTCAAAACATGGGAAACAAACTTGAGGAAAAGCATTCCTTCCTGCCGAGGGAGTGTTTGCAGAGTCTGTAACTTAAATTACTAATAAGCACCTTAAAACTTGACCCCACACTCCTCACATGAAAGAAGGCTCTGAGAGGAGGTGGGGGACGGAGTGGTGGGCACTGTGAACCCCGAAACCTGGCCCACCCCACACTTCAGATGCCCCGTGCAGTTCCCGAGGTGCACTGAAGCCACAGCCGAAACAGCTCTGAAGTACCACGAAGGAACCAATGGCTGCTGTCCTGGCGCACACGCTGTGCCTCTGCCTGCCACATGCTAGCCACATCCACCTGTCGAGGAGCTGGAGCTACATTCAGTCTCTGAACTCCAGATGTTCACAGAGGTGTGGTCCCCCTGAACCACGATGCCTCAGAGAGCACTGGTCCGCCTGCACCCACTTTCCACACTGTACAGGAATTTTTTTTAAAAGATACCAGCTGGACCAAGGAAAAGGGAGGTCACTTTCCCAGTTTGGTTTTATGTAACCAAATGCATGAACCCTGGGCATAAGCCATTAATATCTGCCCACTGCACAGCAGGGCCACATGCAGACCCTTCCAGGTGAGTGCTTGCCTCCCCTTTGTAGAGGAGACCCTGCAGTCCCTGTAGTGTGGTGTGCCCCTCTCCGTGGGATCCCACTGTCCCTCCCATGGCAGTGCCTAGATAACCACAAGGCTTCTGCGTTCAGAGTTGGAGTGGGGCAGACCCAGGTTCAGAACGCATGTGTCAGCGGTGACCGTGACAGTCACCTGACCCAGGTGGGGCTCTGCATCTACAAGGTGAGGGTGCTCCAGGGCCATGGGGCTCACTCACAGGGTGCCTGGGGAAATCCTGCCTGCAGCGGCTGGTCCCTGGGAGGTCTGTACTTCTGACAAGATGGTTGGAGTGGCTGCTGCTGGGCGGGAGGCCACAGCTGACCAATGAGTGTGTTCACAACTGTGCACCTTTCCCTCAGCAGGCAAAGGGCCACCGTCCCCCATCAGGGTGAGCACAGATTAGCACCTCCTTTGAGCATATGTGTATCTTTCCCAAAGTACAAGGAGGAAGAGACATCAGGCAGGACCCAAGCTCCAAGACCCAGATGCCAGCAGCCCCTCTCGGCCACCCCTGCTGCTCGGAGCCTCCGAACTGGCACACTGGCCATTCTGTGGGCAGGGGTGCTGGCAGGCGACCTGGCGGTCCTGGACCTCAGCCCAGATCCCCCCTGGGGTGCTCACTGTGGGCCCTCACAGTCACGGATCTTTAGATTTTGCAAGGAGAGCTCCACAGGATGTCACATGGTTGGTTAGTCCAGTAGCAGAAAAGGGCAGGAAGCATGGGGGCCCTGGTCACACTCCTGCATGGCCCTGTGTCATGTGGCATTCGCTGAGTTCATCGTTTTAATGTGACTCATGATGTAGAGATGAACCATCATATGAAAGAAAATACAGAAGATGCAGAGAAGAGGAAAGAGAAGTGATTCTAGCTGAAGGAAATAAAAAGCTGAGCTCAGGTATGGCTCAAAGGAGCAGATCAGAGACCATGGCTTTGCTGTGTGGCTAAGCCCCTTTTCTTTCAAGGGCGCCCAGTCTTGGCAGGTTTTAAATTATTGTGGTATTTATACTTTTCTTTCAAAAGTAAGATGAAGATTTATTTTAAATATATGTCTTTTTAATACTTGCTGGTAAAATAATAAGAGAGTTTCCCTTGAGGAAAAATAATAGCTCTTTCAATCACTAATATGCTAATATCTAAAAAGGCAAGGTGGCTGTCCCACTTGCTCAGTGGCTTGTGCAGTAATGATGTATTGTTACAATGTAAGAGTGCTTTATTTTCATAAGAGGTTTTTATGTTTTCCATAAAATGAAGCAACATTTTAAAAGATGATATATTTTATAAATAGTAAAATTCTCAATATAAATTTTACCAGATAGCTATACTAGTGTACATGCCAAGATTATTTGTGTTACAAAGTAAAATGACAGAAAATTTCTTTTTTTTTTAATAGTACTGATAAATTCTCTTTATTTGCCATTGAGCAGTTTTCAAATAGCCCCTTCAAGGTCAAGAGAAAATCATGCAAATATATAAATATACTAATTTTCTTTGTATATATAATGAGATTTCGAGGTTGTCAAAACCACCACTTTATAATTTACAATTTATAATTTATAACTAGGAGGTAGTGGAGTGTTAGATTTTGCAAATAGATCCTGAGGACAAAGAACGGACTATGCAATTCCACATCTCTGAATCTGGAAATGCTATAAAGTTTATTAAGTGCCACACCGAGGGTTTCCTCACCTCTTCTGCAGTCTTCGAGGTGTCTGAGCAAATGGAGGGCGTTTTCATTATTGGCCACCTGCATGCCCTCAAGGTCAGCTCTGGCCCTGAGCATTGTTTGCAGCTTGTTCCCCTCAATGCTGACCCACTCTCCCCCACTTTGTCCACCACCCCACACTGCCCCTGACTGGCAAGGTCCTGGTTTTCTACAGTGTACACAAAATTAGCAAGTGAGTGTTTTCAACCTCTCGAAAAAAGTGATCTCAATCAAAATGGATATGATGTTGTGAGTTATTTTCTGTTAGTGGGTAAAGGAAGGGTTTTGCTTGGGCCCTGATCATGGGAGCTGGAGATAGCCATGTGTCTGTTATTTTGATTTTCTTAACCCTCAAGTTCAGGCTGCTTGTGTGGTGTTGAGTTGGGCTCCATGGGACTCCAAGACCAGCTCCCTGGGGAGACCAAGCTGGAGTAGCCTGTGGGTCCCTGAGAGCCTCTCTCAGCAGCACCTGGGTGTGGCTTGTAGTCAGTGACACCTGTGTCCTCAGCTGGTTGACCCCAGGTGAGTGCAACTCTGTACACAGCATCACAGGCCTGAAACTTACCTCTGTGCCTCAGGCACAGGAACTGAGGAGAAAGAAATGCCCTCTCCCTGTCCTGCAGGTGTGCTGCCTGCCAGGGTCATGCTTGCAACAAGCACAAGGGCCACAGGGTTGGCCCAGGACAGAGGGATGCAGGATCCATCCCTTCCCAGGCCCAAAACAGAGCCCTGAGCCCCACTCCTCTGCGTGAGGGATCATCTCCAGTTGTGTGACTACAACACACCTTGTCCCTCTGCTCACCTCCTGACAGACACCTGTGCACTGTGGCACTGTGGACGAGGGTGTGCATGTGACCGTGTGTGCTCCAGGATGCCATTCGGCCATCTTGTCTGTGCCTAGGCATGGACCTGCTGATCATAGAGGAATCTATTACCTCCTTGAAGAACATCAGCAGAGCCCTGGGGTCACATAAACACATTCCTCCTAACTCTGGGGCCATAAGATAACTGCTGCTTTTGCTGTGACTGTTCCCATGCTTTCCAGGCCTGAAGGCTCTCCTGCCTTTCCTCTCTACTCCCTGTGGAGGGGTGGATAAGGGTGCCCAGGTCCAGTCCACTCCCCTTATGTCCCTGAAGCTAGTTCATAACAGGACAGAAACAGGACCCAGGGGCAGATGATGAGCATGGGCAGCAGGCTTGTCCTCCCCCTGGGGTTGGAGCCCATCCTCAACCTGTTGGGAATTCTCCTCCCTGTGGGCTTTAGCTGGGAAGATGCTCCAGGCTGGGGAAGGGGTGCAGACTCATGGGCGGGCGTGGTCTGGCCATCCCCGCACCCTGACCCACAGCTGCAGCACCGAGCGGCACCTACAGAATCTTCCGGCGAAGTTGTGGCCCTTCCCTGGGCCCTGCAGTGTGCCAGAGCATGGGGTGACCAGAGGTGCCCAAGACACTCAGAGCTGCGTGATGGCACCACAGCGAGTCACTTTGGACATGTAACCAAAGCCAGCTGGCTCTGGGGGAGTTAGCAGCTACCTCTGTGAGTCTAAATGCATGCCCCTTTGACCCACTTCCAGTAGTGCACTGTGCCATGCACATGGGGCAGAGATGTGCTTCTTGGCCTTCTACATGACACGTAGCTAGGTAACTTCATGGTGGTGATGATGTGGAATGAAAGCAGAAATGTCAGTGGTCGGGTCACTTCACAGGGACTGTCTTCCCCGCAGGTGACGCTGGGATGCCTTGAGGGGAATCTGGCATGTACGAGTCCCCTGAGTGCTCCCTCTGCCCCAGCACTGGCCCTGACTCTACCCGTGACTGGGCAGCCAGGACAAGGGCCAGGCCAAGGCATGCAGCTTGCCAGAGGCAGAGCAGGGATCTTTGTATGATTCAGACCCAGCTGCAGAGGCCAAGGCTACCTGGGGGGCTGGGAGCCCCCAGGGCACTAAGGGCAGTGGCTACTCTGCATGGTGAGACAGCACAGAACACACCCAGGTAGCTGCATCACACACACAACAGCAACCCAGCTGTGGTGAAATAAGGCAATTGTGTGCTGGTAAGTCGTAGCCTCCATGAGATCTTGCTTAAGGGGTGTGCAGGACAGTGTGAGATTTGTCCTTAAAATTCACAGTAGAGGCCCGGGGTTGTGGCTCAGTGGTAGAGCACTCACCTAGAATGTGGGAGGCACTGGGTTTAATCCTCAGAAGCACATAAAAATAAAATAAATGTATTGTGTCCACCTACAACTAAAAAAAATTAAAAAAACAAAATTCACAGAAGAGATTATTGAGATTGTGTCTGTGACATGGTGGATATGTGTAACACACACTGGTATGCACAGTGATGTGTGTGCCTGATGCACCCTCATGGACACACTGCAGAGGGGCCTGTGGGAAGCTGCCTTAGGGAGCAGACCTACTTTTCACTCAGGCTGTGGTGCACTGCTTTAATTTTTCTTTTAACTCTAAGTGTGTAGTCCTTTTTTCAAACTTTTAATAACCAAAAATAACGTGAGATAGAATGTATCTCCACCATAAAGTGGATAAGATGTGCTATTTGTTCTTTCCACCAAATGCCACAGGACATATTAGCTGATGTGACATTTTAAAGCAAGGCTGCCATCTTCAAAGACCTCTCAGTACTAAGTCAGAGGCACCAGGAGTCTCTGTCTCATGGTGGAAGAGTCCCAAGGCAAGAGTCCTTGCCATTTGCAGCCAAAGAAACTGAAGTTCAGAGAACCCTCTGAGGCTAGCAAGGGAGAGGAGTCCTTGACCCCAGCTGCACCGGATCAGAAGGCCTGGTCCTGCTGGCTTCTTGGGTTACCTGGGAACATGAACAGGCATGGCTGCTGGCCACCCAGAGGGCTCTGCGGCCCCTGCCCCTACCTCCTTGGATCCCTTGCTTCTCATCATACAAGTGGCTTGAAATCTAAATGCTTCCCAGGCAGAACAGTACCCTTGACTAAGCACTGCCTCATCAGGACCATGTGCCAAGGTGGAATAACTCAGACCAAGCCCCTTCAAGGGCTCTTGGAAGTTCTTTCAGATCTTAAATGCCATTTTCTTCTCCTTTGAAAACATGCCCTTTCCTCAGTGGGAGCCTCTTCGATCCACTGCGCCCCTGTTCTGGCAAGGGAGATCCCAGAGAGCTCAACTACAAACCACCAAAACAGAGAAGAAGACAGGTTCCTGTGCACCCTCCAGGAGCAGGAGCGACAGGCAGAGGAGAGCATGAGACTGGGCCAGCTGTCACTCAGCAGAACAGGAGGTGGTGGGTTCAGTGGAGGAAGCCAACCCCCCGCGGCTCCATGTCCACAGATCTACCTGCCCCTAAGTGAACCAGGCCATTGCAGAGGCCAGCACTGGATGGATGTGAGTTCTCCTGCTCTGGGCTGGTCTCCCTCCAAGCCTGGCTGGACTAATTTCTACCATCCTCTCTGGAACTTGTCACCATCACCAGAAGTACCAGTGCCAATGACAGGGACACGTGAACATCCCTGTTGCTGCTCAGGGTGATGGTTAAGGGCATCGGCAATGCAGCCCTACAGACCTGGCTTCTCTCCCTTCTCCAGCCTGTGTGGCACTTAGCAAGACAGTGGTCCACTCAGAGCCCCAGCTTCAGTGCTGCTGCACAGAGGTGCCAGGGCACAGGTGCAGTGCTGAGGTAAATGCCTGTCCGCATGAGTCCAGCACTCTGACAGAGGGCAGCAAGCCATGGCTGTGCCACGATCCTTAGAGAGTCTGTTGACTATTTAGGTTCCACCTGCCTAGCACACCTCTCTGGTTAGTTATGGTCTTATCAGTAAACAACACTTTTAACTGGTTATCTGGGAACCAGAGCCTCTTTTCTTTGGTTCCTCTCCTTACTGGTGACCCACAGTAACACAAAATGGAGAGGGGGCGGCTCTCCTGGTCCGGGCATTTCCGGTATCTTGTCAGTTCTGGCCTTTATCTTCCTCCTGCTTCTTCCAGGAGATGGAATTTTCAGTGTCCTGTCTTACTTTTCTACAGTCAGCGAGGTAGTCCTAGAGGGGTTGAGCGTCCATGAGGACATCTGGAGATGGCAGGTTTTCCACCATGCAGCTCCTGTTGTTGGGATTGGATGTCAAGGAAAGAGACAGGGCCTCCACTGGAGTGTTGACAGAGGATGGGCATCTGGCGGAGATTGGGAGACTGACCTCATGAGGATCAGCGAATTACTGTGTGATGTTTACACTAGCATTGATGTAGTGACACACTGATCTAATTACATGTCAATAAGTGAGAGGCCCAATTCACTGAGGGAACCAGAGAGGATTACAGAGCTCCACTGGAAGTTCTTAGAGAACAAGGACTCAATCTTCAGATTCAATTACTGCAAAACTAGTCAACTGCAAAGCCTCAGGTGGGAAGGAGAGACAGGGAGTGAGGTTGACCTCCGTGGGGTGACCTTACTGGGACTTGCCCTCTGGGTTTAAACCAAACTTCCTGATTTCTGAAATGCCTTTTTTTTTAGATGACCCATTCCTACGCACAATCCATACAACAGAGATCCCAAAAACTTTGTACAGAATGACAGGAGAACAAGTGTCCCTCCAATTGCAGATGGACAAGGACTGTCTCCTGCACCACAGACTGGAAGGGCAGCCACCTGGGCAAAGGAGGCATCACAGGAGAGAGGTGAAGGCACTCCATGTGCCTGGGCCAGTGGCTGTGGGGCTGGAGCGGGCAGGCACCTAGTCTAACAGAAGGCACTGTGTTGGGGAGAACAATGTGGGATGGGCTTCCCAAATGCCACACAGTCAACCATCCCCACCCAGGGGTGTTTGTCTACCTCTACATCTTTGTTCATTTCAAAGTCATCCACATTGCAGGTGGAGAGCAGATTGGAAGTCCACAGAACTGCAGGTCCTTGCACCAAAACAGAACTCAGTAACTACTCAGCAGAGGAGTGAACAGGAGAGAGCAAGCGGGGGCAGGCCACGCTAGTGCAGGAACTGCAAGCTCTTCCTGTGGAAGGGCAGGAAGTAAAGACTTTTGACTTTTGAGGCCAAATGGTCTCCATTGCAACTACAGTTGTCCCCACTTATCCACAGGGAACACATCCCAAGAACCCCAGGGAATTCCTGAAACTGAGGTAGTACCAAATCATACACAGATGGTCTTTTCTATGTGCACACGTCCATGATAATGTTCAATTTAGAAAGTAGGCACAATAAGCAATAATAAAATAGAATAATCATGGCAATACTACATACTGTAATAAAATTGCCAGCACCGCTACTCCTGTACTTTAGAGTCTTTGTTAAATAAACTTTGTTACTTGAACAAGCACTGCATTACTGTGACAGTTGCTCATTCTCACCTACCAGGGGAAAATCAGGCCCTCAACCCTGGGAATTGTCATCACAGGAGGAGAAGAGCACTAGCACCTGTGGGGAGCCCCAAAGGCCCAGGCTGCACCTCTTCAGGTCTTCAAAACACCACCAAGCTCATTCAATACAGGAAGACAGTTTACCACCAAAAGAGATCATGTGAATTTACAAATGAAGACCCATAACTGACAGCCATTCTACATGTTTTCACCTGTAATATCTGCAAGTCTGCATGAAGCACAGCAGAGCTGCCAGGTCAGCTCACCAGTGCAGACTTCAATGAGAACTAGCAGCAGGAAGAAATCGGAACCACTGTCCAAGCATGCCAGAGTTCCAAGGCTGTGACCCAACACTAACTGGAAAGTAAATCAAGTACAAGTCTGAATGCCTGCTGGGGACCACTGGTTTCTCAAAACGCCATGCCCCAGCCTGGTGGTGGGAGCCACGAAGCTGCGACTGCAAGGCCCTGTAGGTGCACATGGTGTGCACATCTGTGCACAGAGTTCTGCTATCGTGTGTGCATGAACATGGACACACCTGTGTTTGTACACATACCTTCCACATAACCCCAGAATCCAAGGTTTGCTTTTACATTTGTGATTCTGATGGTCTGGATGATAGCATTACTGAATGACTGCATAAAAAACTTCAAAAGTTGGGGTTGAGAGTGGCTGAGGTGGAGCACTTGCCCTGGGGTCGATCCCCAGCACCACAAAAAATGTTATAGAAAGTTTCATGTACATGTATTTGTGTAGTTTTTACATGCAGCTTTTATAGGCAGTTTATTTATAACCTATGTATATATAGCTTATAGACATAGTTTATATATTATTTGACTATAAGCTATATGTATATGCCAGTTCTATATTTGACAGTCTGCTGTTCTCAACTTTGAACTAATTTTTATGCATAACTGCTTAGAAAGTAGGCTCCCTGTGGCCTGGGAACTTGTCCTACTGTCATGGCTGCAGTGGCCGCTTCCACTACCAAGCAGGTGGCTCCCTTGGCTGGAAAAGGCACTAATGGGAGGGTGTGAAGGAGCCCCCCACTGGGACCTTCTTGAAACTTTCTCCGACTTTGTTAGTTCTAACTGAATCAATGAGCGGAAACCCCAGTCTAAAGTAACATTTTGAGAAAGTGTAAAAACAAGGAAACAGAAGAAATTGCAGTGGAATTAGCATCTTTTTAGCCTCCACAGTGGCAGACGCCCCAAAACACCACCATCAGTAGCTTTCTTCTGTACCCCTTGGGGGGTCTGTAATCATGTCATAATCCACATTTTATTGTTTCCTCTGAAGACTATTATCTCATTTCTTCCTGATTGTCTTATTCTTGCTGTTTATGTTTTTTCCTATTCATACTGTCATAATTTTCAGACTGAAATATTGAGCTTAGAAAATATTAGTTTTGTTATTATTGATATATGTATATGATTTAATTTTTATTTTAACTTTTCAAGAAAATGAGTATATAATCAAAAGATGTCTTGTGTCCTAACTATAGAACCTCCTTTCTGAATGCTTTAAAATATATTGCCACAGGCACTCAGAGCTGCAATTCCCTTATGGCAAATGAATGCGAGCACTTTTTTTCTTTGTTTTTTTGCAGAGTATGGTGACAACTACTGTGATAAATATTTTCAAATAAAACTGTGGGAAAAGATCAGCATGAACCTTACAAACACTAGTTTCTCAAACACACAAAAGAAGGAAAGCCCACTGTGCCTACCCAGAAGAGAAGCCTAAATGAGAACAGTCATTCAAAGTCGTAATGTGAATGATTTACAGCATGGATCCGAGATTCAGAAGGACTAAATCCCAAAGCATTGTCTTGTGCAGACACAGAATCTGGTGTGGACTGCCTGCTGGGCATGGGCTTGTCTTATAGAGACACTTCTCCCTGTGTCCCCAGCATTGTCACAGGTGGTGGCCAAGGGACTGATGATACAGATGCAGCCTCACACTTACAGACACTCCAGGAGGGCCATCATGTGGGCTAGTAAGCACACTTCTTTCAAAGAGCAGGTCCTGCAGGTGATGCTCCCTGGGCAGGGGCTGTGCAGTATGTGTCCTCCCCCAGCATCAGCACCCCCCCCATGCGGAGGGCAGGCTCCTGCCTGACACTACTGAACCCAGAGCTGCGGGGAAGAGCAGCGGCCTGTCCTGCTGCAGGGCAGCTCCTATGAACCAAACCCTGGATCCTGGTCAGGTGTGGTCAACATAGAAAGCCACAGGTTCTGAGGATTCATGAACCCTTTAATAATCCACTGATAAATCCTTTATTTAATTAGTGCCTTTGGTGTGCATGTGTGTGAGTTTATGAAACTCAGTTTTCATTGTGGCTGGTATAACAATGGGCTCAGAAAATTCCTGGAAATTCAGTTGAGGGTCCTGGTGAGCTGCTCCAAGCCACCAGCACCACTGATGAGCGCTGCATCTGAGCAGGCCCAGCTAGCAGGCCCCACGTCCTCTGGAAAGTCACCAAAAAGAAAGACAGAGGCTAAAACAAACTGAGGTGAGCAGCAAGTAGGAACTTGGACAGCCTCAGAAGAAACTTAGAAAATTAAAGTACCCAATCACTACTGACACTGGAAAGGAAGAGGAGGTACTGTAATCTAGCAACCAGAAAACCCGAAGTCAGACGGGAAGAAGGGAAGAGGAGTTCTGAGGAATTGAACCTAACAACTGAAACCAAAATTGTAATGGGATATAAGAATAGTGAAATCATAACAAAAATCAATAGGAAAATAAAAGGAAAATCAGAGGATCTGCAAGAAGATAGAGTGTTTGATGAGTCAAGTTCCAGAAAGACTGAATGCAGAAGACAGAGGAGGATGTCCTGGAGGACAGAGCACAGGCACATCGGCCTGTCCACGGGATGACAGACTGACACCACGTACAAACACTAGGTGCAGGAGGACCAAGATCATGAAGCTCATTGCATTTGGAGCAAAAGAAAATGCTTTCAAAGCTTCCAGAGGAGAAGGGAAAAGGAGAGCCAGCCACACAGGCTGCAGGGTCAGAGGCACCGTGTCTCTCAGCACACAGCCTGAGCAGTAGGAACAATCCCTCTCTTCCCCAAGAAAAGTGAAGCCTAGTTCACTGGTCTGTCCCCAGCCAAACCACCAGTGAAGTATGAAAGTAGATTAGATGACAATTTAAACTTTCATCCTTCAAACACACTTTCCTCAAGAAGTTAGCAGAAGATATAATCACCACGAGGAAGACAGAACATGAATGTGTGACATGGGGTCCTGGAAACAGGATCCAGCTCAGTGGCTGATGGACCCATCCCAGGATAACCAGGACGGCAAGAACAAAATCCAGTGGCTCCAGCCCAGGAGGATGAGGAGCGTGGCCAAGAAAGGATCAAAGTGAGAATGCAATATTTCATGTTTAAATTGCAAGAATTGAAGAATGGTTTCACAGAAAGTATGTAGGAAATTAAGCAAATGGAATAATAAGGTATTGTTAACTCCAGGGAAAACAAAATATTGTGTAAGAAAGAAAGACAAATCATTGTACAATTCAGCCCTGAACAGTAGGTAGACAGACAAATAAATATAAATACTACTTATTGATGTAATCAGAGCAGCTGGGGGACACAAATCCTGGGAGGTGTGTTCACAGAGGTGCAGACAAGTTAACCTTCCTCAGTAACTGTCATCCACCCATCTGACCTCTCAATAAGTATCTAAAGTCTAAAGACCAAGGGAGAGTGATGTGAACACGGTATTCAGAGATGTGGCACCAACACCACAGCTAGAGGGATGACAGGTGACCCCTCCAGGTGGTGGCATCTCAGGGGAGCAAGAAGACCCGTGCCACCCAGACTTGGCACCCACAACCCAGCAGCACAGACATGGACAGCAAACCATGGCACTGGCATCCAACCCACGCTGATCAACCAGGTGTGAGCTAGCCACAGTCACATTGCCACCCCTTTCTCCCTGAGTGACCACAGGTGATGGCTTCCAGAGACATCTGCAGCCTCAGACCTATCACCCTGATGGGTCTTGAGTGTCCAGTGGTCTCACCAGCATCAGAGTGGAGGAGCTCATCTGTAGGAATGTGTATTCTGCAGATGTGGGGCACCTTGATAGCCCTGTGAAGGGATCTTAGAGAAGGGCAGGGGCTTCTGACAGCATCCCTACCCAGCTGAGGACTTCTCTTCCAGAGATCCACATTCACAGTCCCTGTTCAAACCCAGCACCCATCCAGGATGCCCATCTGCACCGACCTAGGTGAGGAGTCACAGAACAAGCTTGCACCTTTCCACAGAAGAAAGCAAACACTCCCTGCTGATTCCAAAGACCCGTGTGCTAGGAGCCGCTGGTGATGTTGGACAGCATCAAAAGAAGGTAATAAAATTAAAATATGCAAGTGAGAATTTTGCAGCAATGGGAAAGGAAACCCAGTGGAGCTGGCCTCTTAGGCAGCGCTTCAAGAGACCTGCAAAATCAAAACACCCACCTCGCATGGATGTGCAGGAGCCCAGCCCAGCCACAGCCTCGGCTCCACAGTAACATTTCCAGTGTGTGGCTGTCACTGCCACATACCATCACATATTAACGCAGGCCTTATGATGCAGGGTCTGGACACAGGGTGCAGCCTGCCCTGCGCCCCGACAGACACACCAGGAGGTGTGGGGAGCTGCCTCCATGCTCTGAAGGTTATGGGACATTGAGAGGCCTGAGGCTGGCTTGCTGAGTGACCCTGGCCAAGCCATTCATCCTCTGCCTCAGTTCTACCTTAGGAGACGGCAGCAGTCCATGGAGGAAGACCAGGACAGCTGCGCCTGTCAGACACCTAAGAAGTAAGACCTCACATGAGAGGGTGCTGTGGGAGTTGGGTGCTAGCCTTCCTCCCTGAGGTGGCTACACTGTGGGCAGGAGGGGGCTGGGTGCAGGATGGCCCTGCCTCACGTAGACAGGAGGGCCACCTCTGGGCAGCGTGTCCTTTCTGAGCTTTGGGTGAGAAAACAGCATCCCCAGACAGCTGATGGTCACCCAAACTGTCCACCGAATCCTGTACAAGGAGAAGGAAGTCATCCCCTGGAGAACCACGACTTCCACACGAGTTTGTGGAATGAGAGGGAACCTAATGCATGAGCAGCAAATGGACTGTTCCTGATGCCATAATGAAGACAAGAGAAGAGCAAGAGCAATCCTTTATGGCAAATTTTTGCTGAGACTGGCACAGGAAGTTGTGGCAGCCTTCTCTCATCTCAGTGGCCATGGCCCTGGTAGAGCCAATGAGTATCCAACCATGACCATGGCTGGTGAAGAGAAGCCATCTGAGGAGATGGTGAACTTCTCTGGAGCACTCTTGGTGCCACGGTTAATGCCATGACCACTGACGTTAGTGACATTCCCATTTTAGTGTGATTAAATTTGCCCCTTGCACAATGTGATTCTTCTCTAGGTACATGAGGAGGTCCAAAACCAACCCCCAGCAGACTGCGGGTGTGGGCAGGGGGAGGCACAGACAGCCAGCTGATCGGACAAGAGCCCATTGACCCCACATTCAACATTATTATTCATAGTTGGTATAAGTTATTTGATCTCCTCTAGACCCCAAAATAAACATACTCTTAGTTCCAAAATGCACTCTGAATAATAGAATCATCATTCTTTTCAAAGCGTATACCAATGCCAGTTAATTCAAAGATCAACTTGAACCAAATTAAAAGAGCCTTTGCACACAGCCCCGGAGTTTCTGTGCCTACAGCAGGAGTTTCACTCAGAGGAGACCAGGCGACGCTCTCGGAATGCATCCTCACCTCCTGGGGCCGGTCTCGCTTTCACAGCTGTGTTCAAGCTTCCTTCCTGGAGGGAAAGGCTGAGACCTTCTGCTCATGTGGCAGAGCAGAAGGAGAGGCTCCATGCACAACAGGGCAGCTCAGGGGTGGCCGGCAGACCGAGCCTACAATGTGCCTGGTGACATGGCTGCCACTCTGCAGAGACGCAGCATGCAGACAGAACTCCATCTGGCATGGTCACCTACTCCTGCTGTACTGACGGGTTCCCGGCATCCCTTAAGCCATGAGCGGCAGGTTACAAAGGACCCAGGAGGGGCACTTTACAGAAGGACCTCAGCACGTGTGGAGTGGCCTGATCATTTCTAAATGAAAGAATCATCAACTAATGCAAACGATAGGGGAAAATCTTGAAATGAAGGTGAACAAATGTTCACTGGCATGAGTCACATTGCTACAAATCCAGAATGACCCAGGCCTGGGGCCACCTCACATCTCCTCTTTGTGTACCTGACCACTGTCTGCTTCCAGTTATGACTAATTCAAGGCACTGACACTTGTCACAGCAGAACGACCCCAGCAGGCCAAGCCAGGCTGGCCTTCCTCCTCACACTTCACACCCACCCTATCAGGGCCTCCAAGGCATGTCCCACACAGCAGGGCCTGTCCTCACCCCTGGTCTGCTCCCAGTGTGATCTATGAATGCCCCTACCTTGAGAAGGTCAGCAGGAAGGTGTGTGCTGCCCTGCCCACAGGAGCACAGGACAGGGAGAAACCGTAGGTGGTGTGGGCTTCTGGCTGCTTCTGTCATCTCCTCTAACCCTCTGCCTCCCAGCTCCATCTCCTGCTCCCTGTCCCCTCTTCCTCACATGACCTGCTGGTTGCAGAGTCCCACGCTGTGTCCTGGCTCCTGCTCACCCACCAGTTGTTTCATCCCCAGGATCCCTTCCAGGACTGTCTCCCTGGCTCAGTCACAGCATCTCAGATCCTCCATGTTTGCCACCATTTCTGGAGCAATTTCACCAGACAGAATTTCATCACCCTTCCTTGTTGGAAACAATGTGGCATTCCCCCTGCCCACCAGCTTAGCTGCGTCCCGTCCACCTTTTCTGCCCTTTATCCCGGGCGTCACCTCCCTGTGGTGCACAGCCTGTTTCTTCATACTGAGAGATTGGCAGTGTCCTTGCACCTGATCTGCATGGCCTGCCCCTCACCTGGAAAAATACCCACACCAGGACCCTCATGCCCCATGGAGGCTGAGCCTGTGGGGCCCATGGCCCACATCCTCCTGCCCATGGCCCCAGTTCTGCAGAGGCAGCACCTCCACCCTCCTGGCATTAGCCACAAACACACCCTGTCTCAGGAAGAGCGATAGTCAATGCTGCTGCCTTGGTGGCCACCCTCGTGCCCAGGACATTGAGGGCTCTGCTCACATGGGTGATGCGGTTGAGGCTCAGGCCTGAATCTGATGTGGAGGACCCAGGTCCACCAAGGCTCCTGTCAAAAGGAAGCCCTGCCTCCTCGGTACCTCCAGAGGCAGGTAGGGGCCATGCCCTGATGAGGGCTGTGAGTCAGAGGTTCACAGGGCAGGCGGAAACCGACAAATCAGTAGCAGGTGCTGCAGCAGGACTCCAGCTTCCCAAGAGCTGGCCCGGCCTCCTCCTGACCACTCCTCACTGGGCGCAAGGCAACCAGGACAGGTGTCAGTCTCTCTAAGGCTGTGCCCTCTGAACCACGGACTGGTCCCACAGCATGATGTCGGTCAAGTCTCGGCATGTTTTCCTAAACACAGAAGTATTTGGCTCCCTCCAGCCTGCTCTGCACTTCACACATGGTGATGAAGTTACCGGGATGCTGCTGAGCTCAGAGAACCCACAGCCAACATTTGGTGACCTTAAGGCATTTCACAGACTCCTCCACTTAGCATTCCAGGGACATATAACACCCATTTTCCATGGAGAAGTGAGGGTCAGGGAAGGGGAAGGCCTCCTGGGCTGCAGGGCTTCTGGCTGCAAACCTGCCTGGAGCCCCCTGTCCTGAGGTGGCTTCTCCCCAACCCTGAGTGCAGGCAAGAAGCTCCTTTGTCTGGTCTGTCAACAGTCTTCTGTGCCCACGCCTCTGCTCTAGGCCTCCAGCTCACACACGGGCACAGCTGCCCACACACCTCCAGACAGTGAAAGACCAGCAGGCCCCCAGGCACTAGGTGGGGTCCCTAGGCCACTGTGACCAGGGCTTGGTCCTCGCATCACCAGGTCAGCCCTTGGAAGACACACACTCAGGCAGGTCTGTTAGCATGGCATCCATGGCATCTCACAAGCACATGTGTCCTGAGCCACAGAAATGCAGCTGGCTCAGGGGGAGACAGTAATCAGGACTCACTGTAAAAGGAGGAGTGTGTTGGGTCCACAGACTGAAAGCATGGGCATCCGATGCAGGGGGTCAGGTCATTCTGAGATCAGCCCTGGCACACCCTGCACACTGGGTGCTCGTGCAAGGGCACGTCATCGTTATCAATCCCATCATTCCCAGGCACCTGCCAGCCACAAACAAGGACCCCGACACTCCACATGGCCACTCCCCGTGCCTTCAGGAGCCCAGCAGGACCTTCCCCCGGCATGTGGCTACCGCACTGGGTGTGTGAAGTCCTCTAGGCCGATCATCCTTGATAAAAATACCCGAAGGAATCTATTGGGCCTGATGCAAAGATCCTGCCTCCCTCTCTGGGAGAAAATCCTCCAGGATGCCCAGCTGCCTGATTGGCTGTGTGCTGGTGACCTTGACCAGTTGCCATTTAGGGGCCGAGGGCTGTTTTTTCCTGTTCCCACCAAAAAGCTCTGAGGCACAACCTTCAAACTGGGGCACTCAGGATCAGGCCTCGCAGAGGTGACAAGATGACAGGGACAGCACTCTGCCTGTGATTCTGCCAGAGCTGGTGATGGTGACAAAACTGATCGTGGAGCCTTCGGATGGCCATGCTCTCACGTGGAGCTTGCAGGGGGTGGTTTAGAGCCTCCTTCCCTCGAGAGATCAGAGCAAAAGCAGGTCCCAGCCCTCATGGAGACCGCCATCACAGCACGGCAGAGCCCTGGACAGGCCTCAGAGAGTTCTGCTCCCAGACTTAGTACTGACCCCCTCTAACTAGGAAAAATGTCATTCAGGGTAGGAGTGACTTGTGCATGGCCAGGCAGCAGAGAGGCATTCACTCAGGACTCATGGGAGGCTTGTCCCCTTCAGGTCCAGGAACATGGATGCAATTAAGTATCTGTGATATCGCTGCAAATGTAATGAGCAGAGGAAACTGATGGCAGCACCAAATAAATTACAGTTTAAAAGGCAAGGAAGGTCTCCAGGGATGCCAACAAATGGGGACTCAGCTGACCAGGCCGAGGTAAAATTGAATTGGAAATGTTCCCTGTCTGATTAACATAACAAAAGTTCCAGTGTTTAAAGAGGAAAAAAGTCATTCTGTTTTTTTTTTTTTTCTTTTTTTTTTTATTTATTTATTTTTTTTTACGTTTACATGAATGGGGAAGAGGCATCTTCCGACAAACACAGGTATCTCTAGATGTGTTCAGGAGAATGAGGGGGTGAGCTGGGCAGACTCCCAGACACAGCTCCAGTAACCCCCTCTCCAGTCTCACCTCTTCCCTCTGCTTAGATGGGGCTGGCCAGCTAGTTAAAATTCTGTTAAGTACATTTATACTTTATATAAGATTTTCCATTTGACAGTAATTCAGAGTAAGACATTGCACACATTGGGGGTTGATTTTATTTGGAGATTGTCCCCATTAATCAAAAAATGCTGACTCTTTCTATTATCACTTCAATACATTACCTTACTAGAACATGCAGCAAATAACATGAAAACCAGCCAGTCAAAGAAGGAAAAAGCATGGTCATTGCAAGGTGAATGAAGCAGGCAGATTCCCTTATTCCTCTCAGTGCTGCCTAGCATGTGCTGGGAGGCCACAGCATGTAGCCCACACCCGGCCAGCCTGCCAAACCAAGGCCACGAGCCCACCACCAGGCAGTGAGACCTACCACGAGACAGTCAGTTCCACCTGGCAAATGAGCCCACAACCAGGCAGTAATCCACAACAGGCACTGAACCCACCACCAGGCAGTGAGAACACCACCAGGCAGTGAGCCCCACAAGACAGTGAGCCCACAACCAGGCACTGAGAATGCCACCAGGTAGTGAACCCCACCACCAGGCAGTGAGACCCACCTGGCAGTGAGTCCACAACCAGGCAGTGAAACATACCACCAGGCATTGAGACCATCTCCAGGCAGTGAGTCCACCACTAGGCAGTGAGCACCACCATAAGGCAGTGAACCCATCACGAGGCAGTGAGCCCCACCACCAGGTAGTGAGCCCCACCAGGCAGTGAGACCACAAACAGGCAGTGAGCCCACCACCAGGCAGTGAGCCCCAACATGAGGTAGTGAGCCCACAAGGTGGTGAGCCCCACCAGGCATTGAGCCCTACCACCTGGTAGTGAGCCCTACCAGGCAGTGAGCCCTACCTCCAAGTAGTGAGCCCCACCGGTCGGTGAGCCCCACCAGGTAGTGA
Organism: Sciurus carolinensis; assembly: GCF_902686445.1. Classification (NCBI taxonomy): domain Eukaryota; kingdom Metazoa; phylum Chordata; class Mammalia; order Rodentia; family Sciuridae; genus Sciurus; species Sciurus carolinensis. The sequence continues at coordinate 1,391,378 of NW_025920122.1, read as the reverse complement.
GCCCACCAGGCAGTGAGCCCTACCACCGGGTACTGAGCCCCAGCATTTGGTGAGCCCCAACATGCAGTGAGCCCAACAACAGGGAGTACACACCACAAGGCAGTGAGCCCCATCATCAGACAGTGAGCCCACAAGGTGGTGAGCCCCACCAGGCACTGAGCCCTACCACCAGGTAGTGAGCCCCACAAGGCAGTGATCACCAACAGGCTGTGAGCCCAAACACCATGCAGTGAGACCACCAGGCAGTAAGCCCCATAGGGCAGTGAACTCACTAGGAGTGCACCCCACCTCCACGCAGTGAGCGCTACCACCAGGCAATGAGCCCCCACCAAGCAGTGAGCCCCACCAGGCAGTAGGTCCACACCCAGGCAGTGAGCCCACCGCCAGGCAGTGAGCCCACCACAAGGCAGTGAGCACACAAGGGGGTGAGTCCCAACAGGTAGTGTGCCCTACCAGCAGGTAGTGAGCCCCGCCAGGCAGTGATACCCAACAGGTACTGAGCCCCACCACCAGGCAGTGAGCCCACCAGGCAGTGAGCCCACCAACAGGCAGTGAGCCCACCTCAGGCAGTGGTACCCACCACAAGGCAGTGAGTCCTCCGGGCAGTGAGCCCCACCAGGCAGTGAGCCCTACCACCAGGTAGTGAGCCCAAACAGGTAGTGAGACCACCACCAGCCAATGAGCCCAAACAGGTAGTGAGCCCACCATTAGCCAATAAACCCACCACCAGGGGGTGAAGTCCACCAGGTAGTGAGCCCCTCCAGTCAGTGAACCCCAGTAGGTAATGAGCCCCACCACCAGGCAGTGAGCCCTACCACCAGGCAGTGAGCTCCAACAGGCAGTGATCCCCAATAGGCAGTGAGCACCACCACCAGGCAGGTGTCCATCAGGTAATGAGCCCCAACAGGTAGTGAGCCCACAATGAGCCAGTGAGTCCACCACCAGGCAGTGAGCCCCACCAGGCCATGAGCCCCACCAACAGGCAGGTGCACACCAGGCAGGGAGCCCCAACAAGGAGTGAGCCCACCTCCAGCCAGTGAGCCCCACCAGGCAGTGAGCCCCACCAGGCAGTGAGCCCCACCACCAGGCAGTGAGCCCTACCACCATGCAGTGAGTCCACACGCAGGCAGTGAACTCACTAGGCATTGAGCCCCACCAGGCTGTGAACCCCACCAGGCAGTGAGTCCACCACCAGGCAGCGAGCCCACCACCAGGTAGTGAGCGCATTGCCGGGCACTGAGACCACCACCAGAAAGTGAGCTGCACCACCAGGGGGTGAGCCCCACAAGGCAGTGATCCCCACCAGGCAGTGAACCCACCTCCGGACCCTGAGCACACCACCAGGCAGTGAGCCCCAACACCAGTCAGTGAGCCCTATCACCAGGAAGTGAGCTCTAACACCAGGCAGTGAGCCCACCACCAGGCAGTGAGCCCCACAATGAGGCAGTGAGCCCCACCAAGCAGTGAGCCCTACCACTGGGTACTGAGCCCCACAAAGCAGTGATCACCAAAAGGAAGTGAGCCCCACCACCAGGCACTGAGTCCATCAGGCAGTGAACCCCAACAGGCAGTGAGCCAACTACCAGCCAGTGAGCCTACCACCAGGTGGTGAGCACACCACCCAGCAGTGAACCCCACCTGGCGGTGAGCCCCACTATCCATTGAGCCCCATCACCAGGCAGTGATCCCTACCACCAGGCAGTGAGCCCACCATCAGGTAGTGAGCCCATTGCCGGGCACTGAGACCACCACCAGGAAGTGAGCTGCACCACCAGGTGGTGAGCCCCACAAGGCTATGACCCCCACCAGGCAGTAAACCCACCTCTAGTCCCTGAGCACACCATCAGGCAGTGAGCCCCATCACCAGGCAGTGAGCCCCAACACCAGGCAGTGAGCCCCACCACCAGGCAGTGAGCCCACCAGGCAGTGAGCCCCAACAGGCAGTGATCACCCACAGGTAGTGAGCCCCACCACCATGCAGTGAGCCCACCAGGCAGTGAGCCCACCAGGCAGTGAGCCACAACAGGTAGTGAGCCCAACACCAGCCAGTGAGCACTCAACCAGGCTGTGATTCCCACCAGGCAGTGAGCCCCACCAGACAGTGAGTCCACAACCAGGCAGTGAGCCCACCACCAGCTACTGGGCCATTGCCTGGCACTGAGACCACTACAATACAATGAGTCCCATCACAAGGCAGTGAGCCCTACCATCAGGCAGTGAGCCCCACCATCAGGTAGTGAGCCACACCAAGCAGTGAGACCCACAAGGCAGTGAGTCCACACTCAGAAATTGAGCCCAACCAGGCAGTGAGTCCAACACCAGGCAGTGAGCCCCACCAGGCAGTGAGTCCCACCACAAGGCAGTAAGACTACCACCAGGTAGTGAGCCCCACCAGGCAGTGAGTCCACCACCAGGCAGTGAGCCCAACATCAGGTAGTTAGCTCAAAGAGGTAGTGAGCCCAGCAACAGCTAGTGAGCCCAAGTAGGTAGTGAGCGCACCACCAGCCAGTGTGCCCACCACCAGGGAGTGAACCCCACCAGGCAGTGAGCCCCTCCAGTCAGTAAGCCCCACTAGGCAGTGAGTCCCACCTCCAATCAGTGAGCCCTACAACTAGGCAGTTATTCCCAACAGGCAGTGAGCCCCAAAAGGCAGTGAGCCCCACCATCAGGCAGGAGCCCACCAGGCAGTGAGCCCCAACAGGTAGTGAACTCACCACCACCCAGTGAGCCCACCAACAGCACTGAGCCCCAAAAGACAGTGAGCCCCACTAGACAGTGAGCCCCAATGCCAGGAAGTGAGCCCTACCACCAGGCAGTGAGCCCCACCAGGCAGTGGGTCCACACAAAGGCAGTGAGATCACCAGATATTGAGCACCACCAGGCAGTGAGCCACACCAGACAGTGAGTCCACCACCAGGCAGTGAGCTCACCACCAGGTGGTGAGCACCAGCAAGAAGTGATCCCCACCAGGCAGTGAATCCACCACCAGTCCCTGAGCACATCACCAGGCAGTGAGCCCCATCACCAGGCAGTGAGCCCCAGCATGAGGCAGTGAGCACACAATGCGGTGAGCCCCACCAGGTATTGAGCCCTACCACCAGGTAGTGAGCCCCACCAGGCAGTGAGCCCCACTAGGCAGTGAGCCCACCACCAGGCAGTGAGCCCCAGCATGAGGCAGTGAGCACACAATGCGGTGAGCCCCACCAGGCATTGAGCCCTACCACCAGGTAGTGAGCCCCACCAGGCAGTGAGCCCAAACAGGCATTGAGCCCTACCACCAGGTAGTGAGCCCCACCAGACAGTGAGCCCACCAAAAGGCAGTGAGCCCACCACCAGGCAGTGAGCCCAAACACAAGGCAGTGAGCCCACAAGGTGATGAGCCCCACCAGGCAGTGAGCCCCACCAGGCAGTGTGTCCACACTCAGGAAGTGAGCCCAACCAGGCAGTGAGTCCACCACCAGGCCATCACCAGGTAGTGAGCCCATTGCCAGGCACTGAGTCCACCGCCAGGCAGTGAGATGCACCACCAGGTGGTGAGCCCCACCAGGAATTGATACCCACCAGGCAGTGAACCCAGAACCAGGCCCTGAGCACACCACCAGGCAGTGAGCCCACCACCAGGCAGTGAGCCCCACCATGCAGTGAGCCCCACCAACAGGCATTGAGCATCACCATGAGTCAGTCAGCCTACGGGGCTGTGAGCCCCACAAGGCAGTGAGCCCTACCACCAGGTAGTGAGCCCCAAAAGGCAGTGATCCCCAACATTATTGAACCCACTGCATGCAGTGACCCGAACAGGTAGTGAGCCAACCAACAGCCAGTGAGCCCACCACCAGGCAGTGAACCCCACCAGGCAGTCAGCCTCTCCAGGCAGCCAGCCTCACTATGCAGTGAGCCCCACCACCAGGCAGTGAGCCCTATCAACAGGCAGTGAACCCCAACAAGCCTTGATCCCCAACAGGCAGTGAGACCCACCACCAGGTAGTGAGCGCACCATGCAGTGAACCCCACCAGGCAGTGAGTCCACACTCAGGAAATGAGTCCCACCAGGCAGTGAGTCCACCAACAGGCAGTGAGTCCCTCCAGGCAGTGAGCCCCACCACAAAACAGTGAGACTACCACCAGGCAGTGAGCCCCACCAGGCAATGAGCTCCAACAGGCAATGAGTCCACACTCAGATGGTGAGCCCCACCAGGCAGTGAGTCTACCACCAGGCAATGAGTCCACCACCAGGCAGTGAGCCCCACAAGGCTGTGCGTCCCACCAGGCAGTAAGTCCACACCCAGGCTTTGAGCCCACCAGGCAGTGAGCCCCACCAGACAGTGAGTCCCACCAGACAGTGAGTCCACCAATAGGCAGTGAGCCCCAACAGGCTATGAACCCCACCAGACAGTGAGTCCACCACCAGGCAGTGATCTCACCACCAGGCATTGAAACCCACCACCAGGTAGTGAACTCCATCAGGCAGTGAGCCCACCAACAGGCAATGAGACCACCACCAGGCAATGAGCCCTACCAGCAGGCAGTGAGCCCCCCCAACCAGGCATTGAAACCCACCACCAGGTAGTGTGCCCACCTCCAGGGAGTGAGCCCCATCATGAGTTAGTGAGCCCACAAGGAGATGAGCCCCACCAGGCAGTAAATCCTACCACCATGTAGTGGGCCCCACCACGTGATGGGCCCCACCAGGCCATGAGCCCCACCAGTCCATGAGCCCACAGATAGGCAATGAGCCCAACACCAAGCAGTGAACCCCATCATAAGGCATTGAGCCCACAAGGTGGTGAGTCCCAGAAGGCAGTGAGCCCTACCACCCGGTAGTGAGCCTCACCAGGCAGTGATGCCCAACATGCAGTGAGCCCAACCACCAGGGAGTGAGACCACCAGGCAGTGAGACCCAACAGGCAATGAGCCCACCACAAGTCAGTGAGCCCACCACCAGGCAGTTAACCCCACCAGGCAGTGGGCCCCACTAGGAAGTCAGCCCTACCACCAGGCAGTGAGCCCCACGATGAGGCAGTGATTCCACAAGGTGGTTAGCCCCACAAGGCAGTGAGCCCACCACCAGGCAGTGAGCCCCACCATGAGGCAGTGAACCCACAAGGCGGTGAGCCCCACAAGGCAGTGAGCCCTACCACAAGGTAGTGAGCCCAACAGGGCGGTGAGACCCATCAGGCAGTGAGCCCACCAACAGGCAGTGAGCCCCACCAGACAGTGAGCCCTACCACCAGGTAGTGAGCCCAACAAGGCAGTGTGCCCAAACATGCAGTGTGCCCTACCACCAGGTAGTGAGCCCCACCAGGCTGTGAGCCCACCAACAGGCAGTGAGTCCACCACCCAGCAGTGATCCCCACCATGCCCACCACGAGGCAGTGAGCTCCACCAGGCAGTGAGACCCACCAGGCAGTGAGCCCCACCAGACGTTGTGTCCACCACCAGTCAGTTAGCCCACCACCATGCAATGAGCCCACCAGGTGGTGAGCCCCAATAGGCCCCACCAGTCAGTAATCCCCACCAGGCAGTGAACCCCATCACCAGGCATTGAGCCCTACCACCAGGTTGTGAGCCCCACCACCTGGCAGTGAGTCCACCAACAGGCAGTGAGCCCACCACCAGGCAGTGAGCCCCAACAGAAGGCAATGAGCCCACAAGGCAGTGAGCCTCAACAGGCAGTGAGCCCCACCACCAGGCATTGAGCCCACCAGGCAGTGAGCCCCAACAGAAGGCAATGAGCCCACCAGGCAGTGAGCCCCAACAGAAGGCAATGAGCCCACAAGGCAGTGAGACTCAACAGGCAGTGAGCCCCACCACCAGGCATTGAGCCCACCAGGCAGTGAGCCCCAACAGAAGGCGATGATCCCACAAGGCAGTGAGACTCAACAGGCAGTGAGCCCCACCACCAGGCATTGAGCCCACAAGGCAGTGATCCCCACCAGGCAGTGACACCACCACCAGGCAGGTACTCAACCAGGCAGTGAGCCCCACTAGGATGTGAGACCCACCATCAGGCAGTGAGCGCTACACTCAGACATTGAACTCTACCACCAGGCAGTGAGCCCCTTCAGGCAGTGAGTCTACCACCAGGCAGTCATCCCAACCATGCAGTGAGCCCCACAAGGCAGTGTGTCCACCACCAGTCAATTAGCCCACCACCAGGTAGAGAGACCCACCACCAGGCAGTGAGCCCCACCAGGCAGTGAGCCCCACCATGCAGTGAGTCCAACACCAGGCACTGAGCCCACCACCAGGTAGTGAGCCCCATCACGAGGCAGTGAAACCACAAGGTGTTGAACCCCACCAGGCAGTGCGCCCTACCACCAGGTAGGGAGCCCAACCAGGCAGTGATCTCCAACAGGCAGTGAGCTGCACTACTAGGCATTGAGTACACCAGGCAGTGAGCCCCAACAGGCAGTGAGCCCACAGCCAGTCAGTGAGCCCACCACCAGGCAGTGAACCCCACCAGGCAGGGAGACCCAATCGGCAATGAGCCCCCCCACCAAGCAGTGAGCCCCACCACCAGGCAGTGAGCCCTACCACCAGGCAGTGAGCCCCACCTGGCAGTGAGTCCACCACCAGCCGTTGAGCCCGCCACCAGGCAGGAACTCCACCATGCACTTAGCCCCACTAGGCAGTGTGCCCCACCACCAGGCAATGACCTCTACCACCAGGCAGTGAGCCCCACCAGGCAGTGAGTCCCACAAGGCAGTGTGTCCACCGCCATTCAATTACCCACCACCAGGTAGTAAGCCCCACCACCAGGCATTGAGCCCAGCACATGGTGAGCCCCAATAGGCAGTGAGCCCCACCAGGCAGTAATCCCCACCAGGCAGTGAACCCAACACCAGGCACAGAGCACAGCACCAGGCAGTGATCCCCATCATCAGGCTTTGTGTCCTGCCACCAGGCAGTGAGCCCCACAACCTGGCAGTGAGCCCCACCGCCAGGTACTGAGCCCCATATGGCAGTGAGCCCACAACAGGCAGTGAGCCCACAACCAGTCAGTGAGCCCCACCACGAAGCAGTGAGCCCACAAGGTGGTGAGCCCCACCAGGCTGTGAGCCCTAAGACTAGGTAGTGAGCCCACCAGGCGGTGAACCCCATCAGGAGGCAGTGAGCCCACAAGGGGGTGAGCCCCACCAGGCAGAGAGCCCTACCACCAGTTAGTGAGCCCCACCATGGCAGCGATTCACAATAGGTAGTGAGCCGCACCACCATGCAGTGAGTCCACCAGGCAGTAAACCCACAGGGCAGTGTGCCCAACACCAGCCAGTGAGCCCACCACCGGGTAGTGAACTCCACGAGGTAGTGAGCCCCACTAGGCTGTGAGCCCCCCACCAGGCAGTGAGCCCTACCAGGCAGTAAGCCCACCAACAGGCAGTGAACCCACCACCAGGCAGTGAGCCCCACCAGGCAGTAAGCCCACCAACAGTCAGTGAGCCCACCACCAGGCAGTGAGTCCACCACCAGGCACTGAACCCACCACCAGAGCCCCACCAAGAGCAGTGAACCGACAAGGCGTTGTGCCCCACCAGGCAGTGATCCCCAACAAGCAGTGAGCCACACCACCAGGCAGTGAACCCCAACAGGCAGGGAGCCCCATTCGGCAATGAGCCACACCACCAGGCTGTGAGCCCTACCACCTGACAATGAGCCCCGCCAGGCAGTGAGTCCACCACCAGGCATTGAGCCCACCAACAGGCAGTGAGCCTACCACCAAGCAGTGAGCCCCACCATTAGGCACTGAGCCCACAAGGTGGTGAGGCCCACCAGGCAGTGAGCCCTACCACCAGGTAGTGAGCCCCACCACCAGGCAGTGTGACCACCAGGTAGTGAACCCCAACAGGCAGTGAGCCCACCACCAGCCACTGAGCCCACCACCAGGCAGTGAACCCCACCAAGCAGTGAACCCCACTAAGCAGTGAGCCCCATCACCAGGCAGTGAGCCCTACCATCAGGCAGTGTGCCCCACCAGGCAGTGATCCCCACCACGCAGTGAGTCCATATTCAGACAGTGAGCCCCACCAAGCAATGAATCCACCACCAGGCAATGAGCCCACCTCCAGGTACTGATCCCATTGCCAGGCACTGAGACCACCACCAGGCAGTGAGCTGCACCACCCAGTTGTGAGCCCCACCAGGCAGTGATCCCCACCAGGCAGTGAACCCACCACCAGGCCCTGAGCACACCACCAGGCAGTGAGACCTACCACCAGGCAGTGAGCCCCACCACCAGGTAGTGAACCCACAAGTTGTTGAGCCCCACTAGGCAGTGAGCCGCACCACCAGGCAGGGAGTTCACCAGGCAGTGAGCCCAAACAGGCAGTGAGCCCACAGCCAGCCAGTGAGCCCACCACAAGGCAGTGAACCCCACCAGGCAGAGAGCTCCAATCAGAAATGAGCCCCACCACCAGGCAGTGAGTCCTACTACCAGCCAATGAGCCCCACCTGGCAGTAAGCCCACCACCAGCCATTGAGCCCACCAGCAGGCAGGAACTCCACCGTGCACTGAACCCCTCTAGGCAGTGTGCCTCACCACTAGGCAGTGACATCTACCACCAGGCAGAGCCCCACCAGGCAGTGAGTCCACAACCAGGCAGTCAGCCCCACCAGGCAGTGAGCCCCACAATGCAGTGTGTTCACTACCAGTCAGTGAACCCCACCATGAGGCAGTGCGCCCACAAGGCGGTGAGCCCCACCTCTCAGGGAGCCCCACCACCAGGTAGTGAGTCCCACCAGGCGGTGAGCCCCACAAGGCAGTGTGTTCACCACCAGTCAATTACACACCACCAGGTTGTAAGCCCCACCACCAGGCAGTGAGCCTAGCACGTGGTGAGCCCCAACAGGCAGTGAGCCCCAACATGCAGTAATCCCCACCAGGCAGTGAAACCATCACCAGGCACTGAGCACACCACCAGGCAGTGATCCACCTCACCAGGCTTTGAGCCTTACCACCAGGCAGTGAGCCCCACCACCAGGTACTGAGCCCGACCAGGCAGTGAGCCCACAACAGGCTGTGAGCCCACCACCAGGCAGTGAGCACCACCACAAGGCAGTGAGCCCACAAGGCGGTTAGCCCCACCAGGCAATGAACCCTAAGACCAGGTAGTGACCCCCACCAGTCGGTGAGCCCCACGAAGGCAGTGAGCCCCATAACCAGGCAGTGTGACCACCAGGCAGTGAGTCCCAACAGGCAGTGAGCCCACCACCAGCCACTGAGCCCACCACCAGGCAGTGAACTCCACTAAGCAGTGAGCCCCACCACAAGGCAGTGAGCCCTACCACCAGGCAGTGTGCCCCACCAGGCAGTGAGCCCAAGCAAGCAGTGAGTCCACCACCAGGCAATGAGCCCACCTCCAGGTACTGATCCCATTGCCAGGCACTGAGACCACCACCAGGCAGTGAGGTGCACCACCCGGTTGTGAGTCCCACCAGGCAGTGATCCCCACCAGGCAGTGAACCCACCACCAGGCCCTGAGCACACCACCAGGCAGAGAGCCCTACCACCAGGCAGTGAACCCCTTCACCAGGCAGTGAGCTCTACCACCAGGCAGTGAGCCCCACCACCAGGCATTGAGCCCACTACCAGGCAATGAGACCCACCACCAGGTAGTGAGCCCCACAAGGCAATGAGTCCTAAATGGCAGTGAGCTCACCAACAGGCAGTGAGCCCCAGCAGGCAGTGAGCCCTACCACCATGTAGTGAGCCCCATCAGGTTGTGAGGCCCAAGTGGCAGTGAGCCCCAAGAGGCAGTATGCCCACCACCAGCCAGTGAGCCCACCACCAGGCAGTGAACTCCACCAGGCAGTGAGCCCAACTAGGCAGTGAGCCCCACCACCAGGCAGTGAGCCCTACCACCAGGCAGTGAGACCCACCATGCAGTGAGTCCCACCAGGCAGTGAGCCCACCAACAGGCAGTGAGCTAACCAGCAGGCAGTGAGCCTCACCAGGCAGTGAGCCCCACCAGGAAGTGAGTCCACCACCAGGTAGTGAGCATCACCACGAGGCAGTGAACCCACAAAACGTTGAGCCCCACGAGGCAGTGAGCCCTACCACCTCATATGGAGCCCCACCAGGCAGTAATCCCCAAAAGGCAGGGAGCCACACCAACAGGCAGTGAGTTCACCAGGCAGTGAGCCCGAACAGGCAGTGAGCCCACAGCCAGCCAGTGAGCCCACCACCAGGCAGTGAACCCCACCAGGCAGGGAGCCCCGATCGGCAATGTGCCCCACCACCAGGCAGTGAGCCCTACCACCAGGCAGTGAGCCCCACCATGAAGTTTGTCCACACCCAGGCAGTGAGCCCCATCAGGCAATGAGCCACACCAGGCAGTGAGCCCCACCAGGCAGTGATTCCACCACCAGGCAATGGGTCCACCAACAGGCAGTGAGCCCACCACCTGGTAGTGTTCCCATTGCCAGGCACTGAGACCACCACCATGCAGTGAGCTGGACCACCAGGTGGTGAGCCCCTCCAAGCAGTGATCCCCACAGGCATGAACCCACCACCAGGCCCTGAGCACACCATCAGGCTGTGAGCCCCTTTACCAGGCAGTGAGCATACCACCAGGCAGTGAACTCCACCATCTGGCAGTGAGCCCCATCACCAGGTAGTGAGCCCACCACCAGGCAGTGAGACCCACCACCAGGCAGTGAGACCCACCACCAGGTAGTGAACCCACCACCAGGCAGTGAGCCCCACCACCAGGCAGTGAGCCCTACCACCAGGCAGTGAGCCCTACCACCAGGCAGTGAGACCCACCATGCAGTGAGCCCCACCAGGCAGTGAGCCCCACCAACAGGCAGTGAGCTCACCAGCAGGCAGTGAGCCCCACCAGGAAGTGAGTCCACCACCAGGCACTGAGCCCACCACCAGGTCATGAGCCTCACCACGAGGCAGTGAACCCACAAAACATTGAGCCCCACCAGGCAGTGAGCCCTACCATCACATATGGAGCCCCACCAGGCAGTAATCCCCAAAAGGCAGGGAGCCGCACCAACAGGCAGTGAGTTCACCAGGCAGTGAGCCCGAACAGGCAGTGAGCCCACAGCCAGCCAGTGAGCCCACCACCAGGCAGTGAACCCCACCAGGCAGGGAGCCCCGATCGGCAATGTGCCCCACCACCAGGCAGTGAGCCCTACCACCAGGCAGTGAGCCCCACCATGAAGTTTGTCCACACCCAAGCAGTGAGCCCCATCAGGCAATGAGCCACACCAGGCAGTGAGCCCCACCAGGCAGTGATTCCACCACCAGGCAATGGGTCCACCAACAGGCAGTGAGCCCACCACCTGGTAGTGTTCCCATTGCCAGGCCCTGAGACCACCACCATGCAGTGAGCTGGACCATCAGATGGTGAGCCCCTCCAAGCAGTGATCCCCACAGGCATGAACCCACCACCAGGCCCTGAGCACACCATCAGGCTGTGAGCCCCATCACCAGGCAGTGAACCCCACCATCTGGCAGTGAGACCCACCACCAGGCAGTGAGCCCCAACAGGCAGTAAGCCCACCACCAGGCAGTGAGCCCACCAACAGGCTGAGCCCTACCACCAGGTAGTGAGCCCCACCAGGCAGTGAGTCCCACTAGGCAGTGAGTCGACCACCAGGCAGTTAACCTACCACCAGGTAGTGGGCAGATTGCCAAGCACAGATACCACTACCAGGCAGTGAGCTCCACCACTAGGTTGTGAGCCCCCCCAGGCAGTAATCCCCACCAGACGGTGAGCCCCATCACCAGGCAGTGAGCCCCACCACGCAGTGAGCCCCACGAGTCAGTGAGTCCCACCACCAGGCAGTGAGTTCACCACCAGGCAGTGAGACCTACCAGGCAGTGATCCCCACTAGGCAGTGAGTCCACCACCAGGCAGTGTGCCCCACCAGGCAGTGAGCTCACCACCAGGTTTAAGCCCCACCAGGCATTGAACCCACCACCAGGCAGTGTGCACACCAACAGGCAATGAGCCCCACCAGGCTTTGAACCCACCACCAGACAATAAGCCCCACCAGGCAGTGAGCCCCACCACCAGGCAGTGAGCCCATCACCAGGCCATGGGCCCGCCACTAGGCAGAGCTGCTGCAGGGATCGCAAACAGATTGCCAGGTTCAGCCACAGGCAGGGACACTGAGCTTCACTACAACAGATTTTATTCAGCTGAACTAAACTCTGGTTAGAAGAGACAGGTGCACACCGTGCAGACACAGCCCAGAGGTGTGTGCTCAAGGCACTCAGAGAAGCAACCACGAGGCCAAGCCCCTCCTGCTCAGGATGCCTGGATTCCCCCGTGCCAACACGGGCCACCCTCTCTCTCATGGGGCTCTTCTTCTAGGGTGGTGAGATGGTAAAACTACAGCTGTGAGCATTAGTGATGGTGAGGGGTGCCAGAAGTGAGGCCACAGGTGGTTTTCAGAGCAGAAGGTCTGAGGAGGCCCTGAGCCTCAGAGACACAACTTCTTCCTAAAGGACCCCTCATGCCCCATGACGGTTGCGGTCACACTGGACTCCCAAAGCCTTCTAGAGGGCAGGATGGGGCAAGGGATAAGGAAGAGCAAGAGCGTCTCCTGTCTCTGCACAGTCACTGGGGAGGTTGAGCACATGCTGTTTGACCTCAGTGACTAACCCATGGGGACACAGTTGTGTCAGCTGCAGGGAAGCCCTGGAACCCTGGCCTCCCCTTGAGATAGCTTAGCTGACCTTGAGGGCTCCAGGACTAAGACGAGGATGATGGCTACTGCAGTCCCTCCGCAAGCTCTCCCTGGTGTGGAATGCTCAGGTTTTCTGGGTGTTGGCTGGGAGTCGTCTAATTCTAGCTGGTCTCTCTATGGCAGGCACATGCTTTGCTGCAAAGCTCTGATCCCTTCCGGGGCTTCCTCACCAGCCACCTCCACTAGCCTTCCTGTGCACGCTGCACTGGGGTGCTGGTCCCCTGTCTCATAGTCCTGGCACTGTGCTCACAGGTGGGTGCAGAAGGGACAGGAGCTGGACTGTGGCTCCCTGGCCAAGGCCCAGTCCTCCCCACCCACCCTGATTCCTCTGCTCTGTGTGCACATCAGTTACCTGTTGGCCTGGCCTTCCCCGCTGCCTGTAAAAGTGCAAAGTAGATTCCCCTTTGGCTGAGCATCCCCAAGAGTAAGGGGCTGTGGCTAGATCAGAGTCAGGGAGTAACCCTCAGACCTAAAACTGGTGGTGTAGATGACTGGTCAGTGGCCAAAGCGCCACCCCAAGGAAGGTTGTGGTCTAGTTGCTTCAAGTTTGTCTCCAAGGCCGTGAATCTTGCCTGATCACTGATGCTACCCCAACACTTAGAGTTCCTCCGCAGGCACCCAAGTCTGAGCCTGCCTGCAACCCTCAGGCACAGAATGCAGATCTGAAAACCCACCCTTGCATCACATGCCAGCCTGTCCCTGGACCCAGCACACAGCTCCCAACAGCACTTGGGCCCCTGTTTGTTTATGGTTTGTGACATGCTGGTCCTGTGCTGACTGCAGAGCACATGACACCTGTCACACCATCCTGTCTTCAGAGGATCCATGAGGCGGGTGACCTCATCCTCTGCACTCAGAAAACTGAGATCAGAGATGCCTCACTCCTCACCATCACACAGCTTGGAAACTGCAGGCTAAAATGAGAAATCAAATAGCTTGGGCCCTTGAGGCTGTGACCAATGTAGCACCACCCGAAGTGTTTTTTAGAAATTTTTTTATTTGTTCTAATTGTCCATGACAGTAGAATGCATTTTGATAGATCATACATAAATGGAGTGTAATTTCTCATTTTTCTGATTGTACATGTTGTAGGATCACATCGGTCATGCAGTCAACTATGTACATGAGGTAATAACATCTGCTTCACTCCACTGTCCTTCCTGCCCCCACACCCATCTCCTCCCTTCACTCCCCTCTACCTAATCTAAAGTAACTCTATTCTTCTCTAGCACTCCTGCCCCCTGTGAATTAGCATCCACATATCAGAGAAAACATTCAGCCTTTGGTTTGGGGGACCGACTTATTTCACTTAGCATGATGTTCTCAAGGGCTCCAGGAATGAACGATCCCCACATGTCCTATAAAGCATATCCTCGTGTAAGTGAAACGGAGGTTATCCCATTTTGCATTGTACTTGAAGCTTGGTGCAGAGAAAGCATGCAGCATTGTCAGGTCCAGGACCCACCCTGGAGACTTTGCTCCTTTGCTGCCTGTGATGGACAGTTGTCAGTGTCGTCTCCTTCCTGAATTTACTGAGCATTCTTTTCCACAACAGTTCAAAGTTCTATGGGCCTTTTTCTACCTAGCAAGTCAAAACATACTTTTTTTAAATGAAAAATCTAATTTGACAGTTTTCCACCAAAAATAGACCATTTCCTAGAGTCAAAATAGAAAATGGAGGGGAAGCTAAGGTACAGAGCAGTTGAGCTGACTTCTTGACAGGATAATCAACCCTAATCAAGGACCTGCAGTGGCACTTGGATCCCTGGCAGGCAGATGTCCTACTCTAGGGTCACACTGGCCTGGAGCCTCCTGGGGTGGTGGGGAGTCCAAGCTATGTGTGAAGGCAGCTGGCCGTGTGGCATCTTGAGCACCTGTGGTGAGGTTGGGTGTGGTTCGTGCTCAGGCTACGGAGGACTGAGGTGCCAGCTCTGCTGAGTGCCATGTCTGAATGTGATGCCCCACTCAGCCCCACTCACGCCTCAGAGCACGGACCAGGGAAGGATGTGGCTAGAGTAGGAGGGTTATGTGAGAGAGAGAGAGGGCACCAAGGAGATGGCACCTTCCCCATGGCACAGCCACAGGGTGTCTCACCCTTAGCAAGAATCCTAAATGGTAATGTGTGGACAGGTACCTGTGAACAGGTGTTCACCCTGCCCCTGAAAAGCAGCCTTGATGTCACCCAACAGAGAGGGTGAATGGTGGGACAGGACAGCAGAAGGGCAAGAACTGAGGGTAATGGGCAGGGAAGCCAGTGGTGAGCACGAACAGGAAGCAGTCAGAGGAGAAAGGAATGGAGTGGGCAGTGTGTCCACTGCATGGCCCAGCAGTGGCCAGGCTGACTGCACCACCCGTGTGGAGCTCTGGCGAGGACCAGCTGGGCATTCCATGTTGGATAGGGGGCGAGGAGCGAGCAGCCCAGGCTGGGGGCTGACTCGTGGGTTTCAGGTTGTAGATCACCAGCGTAGGCCACCCAATGATCGTCCCCACATGTGTGCCCTGAGAGCAGAGCCAGGGTGAGAACAGCCCAGGTCCCAGGCACATGTCTTGGTGCCAGAGCCTGGAGGACATCTGCAGTCAGCTGCCTCCTGGACTCCTCAGAGCCACACCTGCTCAGCCCCAAGGCAGCGCACACCAGCATCTGCACCCCCCTGCTCTTCCCAAGGGACTCACCATGAGTATGCCACTGTTCTCCCTGAATTGTCCCCAGCCCTAACTGCAAATCTGCAGTACTGTCTACTCAGGACCATGCCACTGGCAACTGTGTGTGTTGAAGAAACCCACTGACCTGAACATAGTTTTCAGCCCCCTGCGTCCTGTGAGGTGTGTCAGGCGGAAAGAGGTGGAGGGCCCCTCTGCTGCCTCTCTATCCCAAGCCCCAGTGTTCTCACCATCTGCCCACACTGGCCCTTCTACAGAGAGATTGTGGACGTTCTGGCCTCTGGCAGAGTCACACCATGGGTACCTGTGTGTCCAGAGCTGTCCTTGCCTAGAGAATTGACATCAGAAGAACAACTTCCCCAGCTGGCTCAGGCCTCAGCCGTCTGCCCTGTCCCAGGTGCTGGGTTCTGCGCCTTCCCAAGTGCCCTGGGCTCAAGGTCAGCCACCATTGGCCACTCTGTCACTCCTGGCCTGGGCTGCACTGGGCCCCTTGTGGATCCTTCTGGGTATGGCCTCTGCTCACCCTCCCTCTGAACTGCTGTGGCTTTGGTGGAGAGAGCTCATGGCACTGTGGCTGAGAATACTCCCAGGCCCAGGCTGATGGGGTGAAACCCTTAATTCTCTGAGGACTTAGAGCAAAGGATTCAGGAGCCCTTGGCTCCTCATGGGCTTGCAGGTGTGGGCGAGAGGACCAGCCAAGAGGACAGGGGAGCACCATGGACCAGGAGTGCCTGGCAGGACACAGGATGGCTCCCCCTCCACCAGGCCCTGAACAGAGCAAGGTGCCAGGAAACACACCTGGGGCTACAGCAAGGGCAAGAGAGCTGGAATCCCCAGGGCCAGCACCCGGCAGAGGCCAGGCCATGAGCAGCCACAGGCGATTCTCCGCCCACATGACTGTGTGCATGCCAGCCCTGGGCAAGGTGTCCTGCACAAGGTGGGGTCGGCCTTCCATGGCCCCTCTTCTCCTGGACTGGAACATGACACCAGTCAGTGGGGCGGGTGCCAGCTCAGCTGGTTCCTCCAGGCTGCCCTGAGGACCCTTTGACTTTGTGCTGGTCTCTGTCTGCTGACCCTCACCCTCAAGCATAACTGCTGACACCAGTGTCACTGGGCCTGTCACTCCCCATGGTTCCTAGGTTGACGTCAACTCCAGTGCCTCAGCAGGTGACCCCAGTGTGAAGCAGGGTCAGGGGCCCAGGTAACTGAGCAAGGCCTGGACGTGCCTCCACAGTGCCTCGGGGAGCACACCTGCCCACACCTTGATCCCCAACAGCGGGGTCCAGACTGCACTGGGCTACGTTTCTGTTGCTATAACCCAAACAGCTGCTGAGGCTTGTCAACTGCAGGGCAGCAGGAAGACCAAAACCCTCAGGGACACAGACTATCTGCCCTCCATGTGGCTCATCCTGAGGAATTAAGCTGCTCAGATCTTCCAGCAGTCTACATGTGGCTTTTCTGTAGCTACAGGAAAACAGCCTGATTTTACCTTCAGTCCTCCCAGGCAAGGAGCCCAGGAAGGGCCAGGTTGGAGCTGCTGGGAGCATGTGTTCACTTCCCACCAGGCTGCTCCACCCAAGCATCCATCTCAAATCTCTTAAAGAGCAAATTTCCCCAGGACGTTCAAACACATGATATGACTTATGAGCACTGTGCACTGGTGAGCAACATGCCTGCACACTGCTGGGCCACAGCGCTCCTCTCTGCTGGGGAGGCAGCCACAGGTGACCCTGTGACCCATGATGGGAGGCATGGGGTGCGTGGGTTGTGGTGTTAGTTGCTAGTTGCTTAAGTGGCAGGCTGCGGCAGATCACTGCCAGAATTAATACCGTATTTTGTAGCTAAACCCACAATACTCGTTTCAGGATGGAGCTAAAGTACAGTGTGCCTGTCTATATCTGTAAATGAATGATATTATTTTGGGACATGAAAGTTTAAGCTCTGTAAAACATGCAATCCCGTGGAGATCTCAGCAGAGGAACTTGTACGCACAGGTGTTGGGTGTGATAAGGTGTGTTGTCATTTATCTGTGTACTTGCAGACAAATAGTCATGAATGAAGCATTTAATCCCCTTTATTTTAAATTGAATATCTTTATTTTAACAAACATGAACAATGTACATTATTGTGCTCCCACTATTCATTGCCATTTCCCACAGTGCACCATTACATGATACACCATAAGACACATGTTCCGGGAACAGCAAGCATCTGCCGGGGTACGACACTGTACCGTCATCCATTTCAAACAAAGACGTCCTCCCCCAGAGACCCTTTCTCACAGGGAAAGAGGACATGCTCCATTAGCATCAGGAAAGTCAGGAGCATGCCTCACGTTGGAGACGTGGGCCAGAACCATGCATCCACTCCTTTGAAACCCTGAATGGAATCCCATCCATGCTGAGGTGAGAGTGTGCACCCAGGGTTTTGTGCCCCTGTGGCCAGGGTGGGCACCTTCCGGGGGAAAGTCAGGTTCACAGCTCTGCATGCCAGGCCTCTTGCAGCACAGGCCAGAGGGGCAAGGCCTGCCATTGCCTGTGGTCTCTTAGGCATGCCATCTCACACACCATGTGTGACAAGCATTTCTGGCCTGTGTCAGGTACAAGGAACTGACCAGGACCTGCAAGATTCAAGTTCAAATAGAGAAACCTGACCCCAAGGGTGGTCAGAGGAGCTGAGAAAGCAAATGTGAAGCCAGGTGTTTAAGTCACCAGGTGGGAGCCCAGAAGGGAAGCAGCCACTCTGACTCCAGGGCTGAGGCAGCTTCCAGGCCTGAGAGGCAGCAGGAAGTCAGTACACAGGAAGACACACAGATGTGGAGGAGGCACGCTGAGCACCAGTGCCACAGCATGTGAAGCCACGTGATTCCACACTGTCCATGTGGGGGCAGCTGGGATTGGAGATGGCAGAGGGCCCAGGATGTGTAGCAGGCAAGCCCCAGGCCCCACATGGCCATTCTCCCCGTGGGCCACAATTGGGTTCAGGAACAGGTCTTTGCACTTGATCTTCTCCACCCCATGTTCAGGCTGCAGTTAGCTGGGCGGGCTGCACTGCCCCCACCCTCACATGTGCATGCAGTCCAAGATCAGGTGGAAAGCAGGTCACTGGGAGGAGCCAATGAGTGTCCCCCACCACCCCCAGCAGTGTCACTCTCCACCACAGCTGGCATGCTGAAGGCATGGGCCTAGGAGGCGACCCCAGAGACAGAGCCCAACCTCTAAAGCAGCACCCACCAGCAAGCAACACAGGGGCCTGGAGCCTTGGTCAGGTCCTGCAGAATGGGGTGTCTGGAGAGGGGGTGGCTCTGTGCAATCTGTTCCTCCTGCGCAAAGTGTCTGGGCTGTGTGCAATATGAAACGCTGCAGAATTTCACAGATCCTTTGAGGTAAAGCTCAGACACCTATCACCATGTTGGGATGCAGCATCCTGTCTCCATTCCACCTAGGGCCCTAGCGTGCAGGGATGGTAACCATGCAGAACGTGGGAGAGAAGCGGGTAAAAAGACCACCTCATGACAGCCTCAGGCTGGAGTGGTTTTCTGAGGAGCTCACTCAACTGAGGACCCCCTATCTCCTGAGGAGCCCCCTCCAGAGGAGACCCTCTCCTAAGGATTCCCTATCTCCTGAGGAGCTCCTAGTTCCAGAGGAGTCCCTATCTCCCAAGGAGTCCCCTTTCCTAAGGAGTCCCCTCTTCTGAGGAGTCCCCTCTCCTGAGGATTAGCCTCTTCTGAGGATTCCCATCTCCTGAGGAGTCCCTATCTCATGAGGAGTTCACTCTCCTGAGGAGTCCCTATCTCCTGAAGAGCTCCCTCTTCTGAGGAGTTCCTATCTTCTAAGGAACTCCCCTCTCCTGAGGAGTCCTCTTTCCTGAGGATTCCCCTCTTTTGAGGAGTCCCTATCTCCTGAGGAGTCTCCATCCCCTGAGGAGGCCCCTCTCCTGAGAAGTCACCTCTCCTGAGGAGTCCCCATCTCCTGAGGAGGCCCCTCTCCTGAGAAGTCACCTCTCCTGAGGAGTCTCCATCCCCTGAGGAGGTTCCTCTCCTGAGAAGTCACCTCTCCTGAGGAGTCCCCATCTCCTGAGGAGGCCCCTCTCCTGAGAAGTCACCTCTCCTGAGGAGTCCCCATCTCCTGAGGAGGCCCTATCTCCTGAGGAGTCACTTCTCCTGAAGAGCCCCCTCCCCTGAGGAGTCCCCATCTTCTGAGCTGGGAAGTAGAGTGCTGCAGGCTCCTGCCATGGTTTGACTGAGGCACAGGGTTGGCCTGGATGGTGACTGCAGGGTGGGTGCTCTGGGGAGAGGGTGGGATCTTCAGGAGGTAGAGCCTAGAGGGATGAAGTTAGGTCACTGGGGTCTGTGGGGCCCTGGTCTCTTCTCTTTCTTCTTTGCCCCTGGCCATGAGGCAAAGGGTTTGGCTCTGCTGTGCTTTCCCTACTGTGATGTGCTGCCTCGTCACAGACCCAAAGCCACAGGGCCATCTGGTCCTGGATTAGACTGTCCAAAATTGTGAGCCAAAATAAAGCTTTTTGCTTTATAAGTTGACTTTCTCAGGTATTTGCTATAGTGATGGAAAGTCATCTAACATGGAAAGTAAGAGAGATGCAAGTTCCAGAGAAGGAAAAGTGGAGAGACAGAGAAACCAGAGCCTTAGACATGTTGTTTGAGTTGCTGGATCAAGCTTTGCCTGAAAGCAGGATAGCTCTGGATACCTCAGTACATGAAGAAATGCAATTCATTATTTTGGGTTAGGGATTAGTTGGGTTCAAGGACATGTAATTTGCCGATGCCAAAATTAAAATTCTTTAGCATTCTATTTATTTTAATAAATATATGCAGTCACATAACCATGACCACAATCAGGATAGGAAACCATTCCAAACCCTAACTGTACAATTGCTTGCATTCTCTCTCTGTTCCGATTTTTTTTAATTTATTTTTATTGTAAACAAATGGGATACATGTTGTTTCTGTTTGTACATGGAGTAACAGCATACCATTTGCATAATCATACATTTCATAGAGTAATGATGTTTGATTCATTCCGTTATTTTTTTCTTTACCCCCCACCCCTCCCACCTCTCTTTTCCCTCTATACAGTCCCTCCTTCCTCCATTCTTGCCTCCCTCCCACCCCCCATTATGTGTCATCATCCGGTTATCATTGAGATCATTCATATTTTGGATTTTTGAGTTTGGCTTATCTTACTTAACATGATATTCTCCAATTTCATCCATTTGCCTGCAAATGCCATAATTTTATTATTCTTTATAGCTGAGTAATATTCCATTGTGTGTGTATATATATATATATATACACACAATGGAATATATACCACAGTTCCTTTATCCATTCATCAATTGAAGGGCATCTAGGTTGATTCCACAATCTGGCTATTGTGAATTGAGCAGCTATGAACATTGATGTGGCTGTATCTCCGTAGTATACTGATTTTAAGTCCTTTGGGTATAGGCCAAGGAGTGGGATAGCTGGGTCAAATGGTAGATCCATTCCAAGTTTTCTAAGGAATCTCCATACTGCTTTCCAGAGTGGCTGCACTAATTTGCAGCCCTACCAGCAATGTATGAGTGTACCTTTTTCCCCACATCCTCTCCAACACCTATTGTTGCTTATATTCTTGATAATCGCCTTTCTAATTGGGGTGAGATGGAATCTTAGTGTAGTTTTGATTTGCATTTCTCTTATTACTAAAGATGGTGAACATTTTTTCATGTTTGTTGATTGCTTGTAGATCTTCTTCTGTGAAGTGTCTGTTCATATCCTTAGCCCATTTGTTGATTGGGTTGTTTGTATTCTTCGTGTAGAGTATTTTGAGTTCTTTATATATTCTGGAAATTAGTGGCAAAGATTTTCTCCCACTCTGTAGGTTCTCTCTTCACATTGCTGATAGTTTCCTTTGCTGAGAGAAAGCTATTTAGTTTGAATCTATCCCAGTTGTTGATTCTTGCTTTTATTTCTTGTGCTATGGGAGTCCTGTTAAGGAAGTCTGATCCTAAGACAACAAGGTGAAGCTTTGGACCTACTTTATGTTCTATAAGATGCAGGGTCTCTGGTCTGATTTCAAGGTCCTTGATCCAATGTGAGTTGATTTTTGTGCAGGGTGAGAGATATGGGTTTAGTTTCATTCTAAGCATATGGATTTCCTGTTTTCCCAGCACCATTTGTTGAAGAGGCTATCTTTTCTCCATTGCATATTTTTGGCCCCTTTGTCTAGTATGAGAAAATTGTATTTATTTGGGTTTGTGTCGTGTCTTCTATTCTGTACCATTGATCTACCTGTCTATTTTGGTGTCAATACCATGCTGTTTTTGTTACTATTGCTTTGTAGTAGACTTGAAGATCTGGTATTGCAATATCCCCTGTTTCATTCTTCCTGCTAAGGATTGCTTTAGGTATTCTGGGTTTCTTATTCTTCCAGATGAATTTCATGATTGCTTGCTCTATTTCTGTAAGGTACATCATTGGGATTTTAATTGGAATTGCATTGAATCTGTATAGCACTTTTGGTAGTATGGCCATTTTGACAATATTAATTCTTCCTATCCAAGAACATGGGAGATCTTTCCATCTTCTAAGGTCTTCCTTAATTTCTTTCTTCAATGTTTTGTAGTTTTCATTGTGGAAATGTTTTACCTCTTTGGTTAGATTGATTCCCAAGTATTTTATTTTTTTGAGGCTATTGCAAATGGGGTTGTTTTCCTCATTTCCCTTTCAGCTGTTTCTTCGCTTGCGTATAAAAATGCTTTAGATTTAAGTGTGTTGATTTTATAGCCTGGTATTTTGCTGAATTCATTGATGAGGTCTAGAAGTTTTCTGGAGTAGGTTCTTGGTTCCTCTAAATATAGAATCATGTCATATGCAAATAGTGACAGCTTAAGTTCCTCTTTTCCTATTCATATCCCTTTAATTTCTTTG
This sequence comes from Sciurus carolinensis, assembly GCF_902686445.1. Taxonomy (NCBI): domain Eukaryota; kingdom Metazoa; phylum Chordata; class Mammalia; order Rodentia; family Sciuridae; genus Sciurus; species Sciurus carolinensis. The sequence continues at coordinate 1,369,090 of NW_025920122.1, read as the reverse complement.
GTCTGCCTAATTGATCTGGCTAGATTTTCGAGGACAATGTTGAATAGAAGTGGTGAAAGAGGACATCCCTGCCTTGCTCCCGTTTTTAAAGGGAATGGTTTCAGTTTTTCTCCATTACGAATGATGTTGGCCATTGGCTTAGCGTAAATAGCCTTTACAATGTTCAGGTATGTTCCTACTATCCCTATTTTTTCTAGTGTTTTGAGCATAAAGGGGTGTTGTATTTTTTCGAACACTTTTTCTACGTCAATTGAAATAACCATATGATTCTTATCCTTAAGTCTATTGACATGATGGATTACGTTTATTGATTTACAAATGTCGAACCATCCTTGCATTCCAGGAATGAAACCCATTTGATTGTGGTGCACAATTTTCTTAATATGTTTTTGGATATGGTTTACTAATATTTTAAGGATCTTTGCACCTATATTCATCAAGGATATTGGTCTAAAATTTTCTTTCCTTGATGTGTCTTTGCCTGGTTTGGGTATGAGGGTGATATTAGTTCGGTAGGGTACCCTCCTTTTCTATGTCTTGGAATACTCTGAGAAGTATTGGAATGAGTTCTTCTTTGAAGGTCTTGTAGAACTCGGCTGAGAATCCTTCTGGTCCTGGGCTTTTCTTGGATGGTAGATTTTTAATAGCTTCTTCTATTTCATTGCTTGATATTGATCTGTTTAAATTGTGTATGTCCTCCTGGTTCAGTTTGGGAGGAGAATAGGTCTCTAGAAATTTGTCAATGTCTCCAGTAGTTTCTATTTTGTTGGAATACAGATTTTCAAAGTAGCTTCTCATCATGTTCTATATTTCAGTGGTGTCTGTTGTGATATTTCCTTTTGCATCATGTATTTTAGTAATTTGAGTCTTCTCTCTCCTTCTCTTTGTTAGTTTGGCTACGGGTTTGTCTATATTGTTTACTTTCTCAAAGAACCAACTTTTTGTTTTGTCAATTTTTTGAATAGTTTCTTTTGTTTCAATTTCTGATTTTAATTATTTTCTGTCTTCTACTACTTTTGCAGTTATTCTGTTCTTCTTTTTCTAGGGCTTTGAGCTGTAATGTTAAGTCATTTAGTTGTTGACTTTTCATTCTTTTCTGGAATGCGCTCCATGCAAAGAATTTTCCTCTTAATACCACTTTCATAGTGTCCCAGAGATTTTGATATGTTGTATCATCATTCTCATTGAACTCTAAGAATTTTTTTATCTCCTCCCTGATGTTTTTTGTTATCCATGTTTCATTGAGTAGCATATTATTTAGTCTCCAGGTGTTGGAGTAATTTCCCTTTTTTATTTGTCATTGATTTCTACTCTCAGTCCATAATGATCTGATAGAGCACAAGGCAGTATCTCTATTTTTTGCATTTCCTAAGGGCTGCTTTGTGGCATAACATATAGTCTATTTGCGAGAGGGTTCGATGTGCTGCTGAGAAGAAAGTGAATCCACTCGTTGATGGATGGAATATTCTATATATGTCTACTAAGTATAGGTTATTGATTGTGTTATTGAGTTCTATGGTTTCTTTGGTTGGATTTTGTTTGGAAGATCTATCTAGTGTTGACAGCGGTGTGTTAAAGTCACCCAGAATTATTGTGTTGTGGTCTATGTGATTCCTGATATTGAGAAGTATTTTTTTGATGTACAGGGATTCACCATTATTTGGGGCATAAATATTTACTATCGTTATGTCTTCCTGATTTATGGTTCCTTTAAGCAGTATGAAATGTTCTTCTTTATCCCTTCTGACTAACTTTTGCTTGAAGTTCACTTTATCTGATATAAGGATGGAAACCCCCACTTTTTTTTAGTGAGTCCATGTGCATGGTAGGTTTTTTCCCATTCTTTCACCTTTGGTCTGTGGATGTCTTTTTCTATGAGATGAGTCTCTTGCAGGCAGCATATTGGTGGATATTTCTTTTTAATCCATTCTGCCAATCTATGTCTTTTGATTGATGAGTTTAGGTCATTAACGTTCAGGGTTATTATTGAGATATGATTTGTATTCCCAGTCATTTGGCTTATTTTTGGTTTTTAAGTTGGCTTGGTTTCTCCTTTGAGTGGTTTTTCTCTAAGGTAGTTCCTCCCTTTGCTGACCTACATTGTTGTTTTTCATTTCCTCCTCATGGAATATTTTGTTGAGAACATTCTGTAGTTCAGGCTTTCTATTTGTAAATTCTTTTAACTTTTGTTTATCATGGAAGGATTTTATTTCATCTTCAAATCTGAAGGTGAGTTTTGTTGGGTATAGGATTCTTGGTTGGCAACAATGTTCTTTCAGAGTTTGAAATATGTTGGTACAGGCCCTTCTAGCTTTTAGACTCTGGGTTGAGAATTTGGCTGCTATCCGTATTGGTCTTCCCCTATATGTAATCTGATGCTTTTCTCTCACGGCCTTCAAAATCCTATCTTTATTTTGAATGTTAGGCATTTTCATTATAATGTGCCTTGTGTGGATCTGTTGTGATTCTGTGAATTTGGTTTTCTGTAAGTCTCTTGTATTTGATTTTCCATTTCATTCTTCAGGTTTGGAAATTTTCTGATATTATTTAATTGAGTAGGTTGTTCATTCCTTTGGTTTGTATCTCTGTGCCTTCCTCAATCCCAATAATTCTTAAATTTGGTCTTTTCATGATGTCCCATAGTTCTTGGAGATTCTCTTCATGATTTCTTACCATCTTCTCTGTTTGGGTGACTTTATTTTCAAGATTAAATATTTGTCTTCATTTTCTGAGGTTCTGTCTTCCAAGTGGTCTAGTCTTTTAGTGATGCTTTCCATTGAGTTTTTTATTTGGTTTATTGTCTCCTTCATTTCAAGGATTTCCATTTGGTATTTTTTGAGAATCTCTATCTCTTTGTTGAAATGATCTTTTGCTTCCTGCAGATGCTCTTTCAGCTTATTGGTATCATCATTCATTGCCTGTATTTGCTCTCTTATCTCATCCTTTGCTTCATGAATCATCTTAATCATGTATAATCTGAAGTCCTTTTCTGACATGTCTTCTAACATACTGTCATTGGATTCTATTAATTTAGAATCTAGATTTGTTTGGATCATTTCCTTCCCTTGTTTTTTCATGTTGTTCATATATCTTCCCCACTATCAGTGTAGATCTGGGGTATTGCAGATTTCCCCCTATAGGCTTATAGTTGCCCTATAGGTTTCCAAAACCCTTTCTTTAAGGGGAGATCAATATTAGCAGTGCCCAAATCAGACACTATGCAATCCTAGACCAAATAACCCCTATGGGGACAATAACAAATTTGTCATAGTAAACAAAATGAGTTCAAATATTATCTTTGGTAAAACAAAGAGGTTTGCAATAAGGTCTTCAGTTTCTAATGGAGGACAAAGAGGATGCAGAGGGATATAGAATGTGGCTGTTAATGGGATAAGAAAAGAATATACAGAAGTTCTAGAAAATAGAAAGACGAGAGTGTAATCATATAAATCAGATGTTAGCATGCAAAAAAGGGAGAAAGAGACTCTGAGGGAACAGGTGAACAAACGGTAAAGAGAGCAAGAAAAGTAAAGAAATAAAAACTGAAATTTTTTTTAAAAAGGAGAAAAAAGAAAATCTGCTGTATAACAGTCATATACTAATGCAACCTCCCAGTGTTCAGTAGCCTGATGCATGAGAGGTACCTGACAATGAGCTTCAAGCCTCCAGCAGGTGTTGCAGGATGGGATTTACCCCACCCAAAGACCGGAGCTCCAGCATCCAGGACTATCCAAGATGGCCACTCTGGCTTCGAAAGTGTTGGCAAATGGGGAGTTGCAGCTCAGGGGTGGACATGGTCAGCTGGAAGTCCTGGAGACAGGATGCTGTTGGTCCGGCAGGGGTCCTGGAGGTCTGGTGTGTTTAGTATGGTTGCGGGATCCTGGAGGCCGGGTGCAATCAGTCGGTCTGGGGTGCCGGTGATAGGGTGCAGTCAGTTGGTCTGGGGGCCCTGGCGGCAGGGAGCAGTCAGTCAATGTGAGGGCCCCAGAGGCAGGGAGTGATTGGTCAGGCTGAGGTATCCTGGAGACGAGGCTCAGTCAGTTCGGCCAGGGGTCCTACGGGGCCTGGCTGTTGTCTCAAAATGGTGGCAGCCACGTGTAATCAAACCTGCAGGTACTGTAACAGTGAACTTCCAGGCAGCAGCAGGCAGCTGGTGCTCCACTGGCGGTCGCAATCAGTTTGCTGACTGTTGTCGGATGATCGGGAGGTGACCCCCCTTGTGTGTTGGGTGATGGATAGGTGTAAGGCAGGTGATGGACAGATGAGAGGCAGGCAAATGGCGGATGATAGGTGCCTGACAGTGAGCAATCTGCACTCAAAAAAGGCGTCAATATACTGGCAGACTGAAGGTCATCACAGCAGACAAATGGGGTAAACACCAGGGAATTGATAAGCAGCAAAAACTGCCTCACCGTGAAACAGATATCCTCTGCTTGAAACTGGAGTTACGGAGTGACAAGAAACGCAGCCTCCCTCTAGTCTGCCATCTTGCATCCTCCCCGATTTTTTTTTCTACAATTTTGGTTGAGGCTAATCTCATTGGGTTTTCTATAATGGCTTAGTCAGAACCTTTACTGATAATCCTCCATGACAGCTGCCCCCTCCTCTTCTTCCTCATGCCCTTTTTGCAAAAATTAGTTTCACGTTCCCGTTCCCGGGCCCCAGGCACTGTGGTGGCTGCTGGCCCGTCCCCTGTGTTTGGAGGAGACCCTCACCCTTCCAGCAGCCAGGCCTGCTGGTTGGACTGTCAGCAGGAATTCCACCCCTCTCTGCACCTGCCCAGGGGCTTCTGCGAGGCTGCTGGTCTCCTGAGTCTCAGAACAGGGAGTGGCCACAGCTGGGTCATGAGGATTCTGCATTTGCTGAGAGGTGGGTGTGTTGAAGCCACTTCCTTCATGTGACAGTGTGGGCACTGAACTTTCCCAGCTCCATAAACCAGTCGCAGCTAAGCGGAAGCTTCCCTGGCGAGCATTGGCCATGGCCAAGGTCAAGAGACAGGAACTGGCAGGGGAAGGAGGGAGAGCAGACCCTTGGAAACCTGGGCTCTGTCCCTGCCCTGCCTTATGCCTTGGGGTGGTCAATTCCTGAGCCCTTCTGCACTCATTAGGCACCTGCTGTGTGACTGGGCCCTGTAGATAGATGTCCTGTCCCTGTATAAGGACCCATGGGTGCAGAGCCTTGGGGTCACAGGGGACTTGCAGGGTCATACCATCTAGTCCTCTGTGCCCAACATCTTTCCTCAGGTAGCCTTGGTCAGCAGTGACCAGCTTTGCATCCTCAAACCCGTTGTACAGATGAAACAGGCTCGGGGAGACTCCTCAGCCCAGAGCTCACCCGGGACCTGGGGCGCGTAGTCACCTGTGCAAGCCTGGGTTCAGCGTTGCTGCTGTCTCTGCTTCTAGGTGACCTGGAGCAAGCCCTACCCTGGTCCTCAGAGCCCTGGTGGCCCAGAGGCAAAATGGAGACTGGGAGGGAAGGAGTCTGTGGTTCTCAAACTTGTGCACACATCAGCATCCCCTGGAGGGCCTCTCCCTAGCAATGAAGTGCTGCCCCTTAGCTCAGGGGTGGTGCCCAAGGGCGGCCTGTCTGACAGGGTCCAAGATAGTGCGGCTATGGCTGGTCTGCGGACCACACTTTGAGAACCCCTGGGCCAGATGAACCCAGAAATCACTGAAAGGTTTCTTGCAAGTCCCATTGAGTCCTGTCACCTAAGTCCCTGTCCTGAGGGCTCTGTCAACCCCACCCTGCAGGGACCATGTCCCTGAATTTTCTAGCAAACTCAGAAGAGGGGCCTGGAGAGTAAGTCTGACCGCTCAGGTGGGAAGACGACTCAGAGCTCTGGGGGTCGACGTTCCCGGGTGGAACTGATGGGCAGGGCTGAGGCCGGTGGTAGGGGTGGAGGTGGCAGGGGTCCAGAAGCCTCTGTCCCCACCCCCTGGGCAGCAGGACTGGCACTGCTCCTGCCAGATTGCTCTGAGCTTCTGCCTGTCCCTGGGGAGCCCCCAACTCACCCTCGGTCAACAAAGACTCTATTTCCAAGGCTGGTGGGGAACATTTCAGGCCTTTATAATTAAGTGTCCTGGTGAAGGGCAGTTGTGGAATCCTGGCGCTGGGTGCCCATCAGGCGGGTGATGGATGGCGACAACACATCATCCTGCGCAGCCCGACGTGAGCTATGGGGGTCATATATCACCGCCGGCCTGGCCAGGCTTCACTGTGCTGGGTGGAGGCCACGGGCGGAGGCAACAAGCTGGAGCTCTGTGGGAATGGGGTGCAGGCCCTGGGCTGGTCCCTGGGGCCTCTCCCAACTGCTCCTGGTGCACTGAGGAAGCTGGGGACCCAGACGGAGGGGTCAGCCCCCAGGCTTTGGAAGAAATCCAGAAGCCAAACTCAATTCTGTCCTTTTCCCTCACTCCTTCCATCCAACCCCGCAGCAACCTTCTAGTTGGTTCTGGAATTCATCTGCTGTTCTCCATCTCATGTCCCCACCCCCCCCCATCCAGGCTGCCACCTCTCTGTCTCTCTCACTATGCTTCCCCACACATGGATGGGGTGAAACTCGATCCCTGAAAGTAACCACCAGGCTTTGTCGATGTGATGGAGTCAGGGAAGTCTATCAGTTCCCATCTGAGACCCGGGGGCTGACGCTATTCACTAGGATGGGCCTAGGTGAGCCCTGTGGTCCCAGGAGGAAGCAGAGACATGAGGAAACGGGTAAGTCAAGCCCATTCACAGCAGAGCTCCCACCTTCCCTGCAGATCTTGTTGTGATCGCTCTCATATGCTCCCCAGTTTGGGGATGCTTGTTATGCAGCAAGAGCAGACTGCTACACATGAGTCCTTACACTACTTAGGCCCTTCTGACCTCTCCAACTGCATCTCGTTTATTTCTCCACTATAATTATTGCTCTTCCCTGCCTCAGGGCCTTTGTGCATGTGACTCCCTTCACCTGGAATGTCTTGTCACGGGCACCCTCCTCCTGTCCTTAGATTCCAGCATAAATGTGGTCTCCTTAGAGAGATACATCCAAAGTAAGCTTCCCAGTGCTCCCATTTAGTCTCACTTATGTCCTGCGTGAAACTTGAAAGGGTCCAACTGTTGGAACGACCTGATTTTTCTGTCCTTGCCACCCCTTCCTTATCTGGTCTCTCTGTCTTCTTCTGCCCTAGGTGACATGATGCGGGGCTGGTCTCAGGGTGTCTCTGACTCATGATTCTTTCCCCAGTCCTGAGCTGACTCCAGGTGGGTGGGTAGGTGGATGTCTCTGCAGTTCAGAACAGACCCCAGGACAGCGCCCAGGTCTCCCTGGCTTCCCACACTGCCTTCTGCTTTGGTTTGATAAACCACAGGATGGAAGACTGGAAGGCTGGTGGGAGCAGAGCTGGATGGGGAGAGCCTGGGTTGGGCTTCACAGGCAGGGCAGGAGGCCTGTGATATCACCACCCATGTCACCACATGGCCCTGATGCCCACACACTGCCCAGCCCAGAACAGTCTCCCTCTTGTTGTTGGATGAACAGAAGAAAGATCAGTTCTGAGGCAGACCTGGGGAGAAGGCTGGATCTTTGAAATGCTGAGCCCACAGTGGAGGTGACAGCCCTGGGCTGTGGCAGGGGACAGAACCCTCTGAGCTTCTCACAGTCAGTCAGATCTCTTCCCTGCAGACCTTTTCAGAGCCTTTAATATGCTAATGTGGGCTGGGGTTCCAGAGAGGATAAGAAGGACTTGCCCAGCAGTTGGGCCCAGGGGACCCTTCAATCAGGCACCATTTTGTGGAATGGTCACAAGGCACATTGACCTGGAGAAGGTTACAAAGTTCTATTTCAGGTCCCCTCTAGCCCTCTGAGAGTTTCATTAGGCCTTTGTAGCGTTTTAAAAGTCAAAAGCATTTATTTAATGATAATAATGTTTAAAAAGCTCTGAATTTATAGCTTCTGTAAAATAAATAAGTGGGCACCCTGGGTCCCACTAACCGCTGGAACAGAGTCCAATACCCACTAACCCACTGGAACACAATCCTGCAGGCAAGGCCTTGGCTCTACCATTTGCCACAGTCCCCACCACTCCCTACTGTCTCCCAATGTGTTCTCTTTAGAACAAAGTGCCTTTCTTCTTGGTCTGGCCCTCAGTTTTCTGAGTTGCCACCAGTGACCCAGAGTGTCATGAGCAGCCCCAACAATGGAGCTGTGCCCTGCAGGTGAGGGAGGAGGCTGGCCTGCACATCCAGCAGAAGGAGGGCATCCGGGGTGGCTGCAGGGAGGTCTCTCTCGGGCTGTCTGGGCACAGGAGGTGGCTTCCATGACAGCCTGCCCTGGGCAGGACAAATTGGGGGAGAGGTAAAACAGACAGCTCAGATTTCCTCCTGGAGGTGTCTGGGCTGTGAGAGGCAGTGGGGACCTGGGGGGGGGGTGGAGCCAGTGGGGGGATGGCCTGAGACCACAGAGGCCCAGGGAGCCCTGGGAGGTGGGGTCAGGGGTGGCAGCTGCTGACCCAGGCCTGGGCAGCAGCCTGGGCATCTGGGTGGGCATGCAACTGGACAGGAGGGTCCTGGTCAGCTTCCAGGGTCCACAGGCCCCGAGTGCTGGCTGGCACAGGAGTTGGATGTGTCTTTTCCTGGTGCCCAGAGTGGTGGTTCTGGAGGCTTCCTGGAGGCCAGACCTGGTCTTGAGCCCTTCCCATGCATTAGCCCATGGCCCCCGGCATCCATGTCCCCTGGAAGCTTGCTAGAGATGCAGCCTCTGTGTGATAGCCGTGGGGGGGCAGCCATTTGCCCCGGGAGCCCCAGGGGCGAAGACCCTACTGCCTGGAGGCCTGGGACTCAGGCTGCTGGCCTCAGCCCAGAGCCCCCTTTTGGGTCCTGGCAGTAACATGACTTCCTCTGGTGGAGGAGCTGCTGGCTTCCCAGGCTGGACGCCCTCCTGAGCTTCCTGCCAGGGGCCACGTTTCAGAGCTGAGCCCCCCAGCAGCCAGGGAAGTGGGAGAGAGCCGGGTCTGTGCCTTGACCTCCCAGGAGGGAGGAGGCCCTAACTGAAGTCGGACACAGTCCAGCTGACCTGCAGCCCACTCACCGCGCCCATTTTACAGATGAGGAAGTGGAGACCGTAGATGAGAGGTGGGATTGGCCCCCAGAAGACTCAGCCCCCGAGGCTGCTGTTCAGATGGCAGTGACCCCACCCCCGGCTTTCCCTGAGAAGGGGTCGGTGGCATGGCCATCACTGCAGGGAAGTCCCACTGCTCCGGCTTCTCCTGGCCACCCTGCTGCAGTGTCCCGAGTCCCCCAGGCCTGGTGCTCCCTTGGGAGCATGTGTCCTCCTGGTCATGTCCGGCTTCTGCCTGCCGCCCAGGCGTCCCTTGGGCTGCCACCAGGCCTGAATCAGGGCTGCCCGGGCAGTTCTGTGAATGGTGCCCTGTCTGTGGGCCTGTGGCCCCTCACCCGGGCTGTGCAGTCATGTCCTGTGTGAGTTGTAGGTAATGGACTGCGGGGTGGAGTGGGGACCCTGGGAGGCCGCCTGTCTGGGCCATGGGATGACGGGGCTTTTCCAGGCCTGCTGAGCATTGAGTCTGCCCACCATCTGGCCTGGCTGCCAAGGCAAACAGGGCCTCCCTGCCCCACCTGGCCATGCAGAGCGGGGTCAGGGCACAGCCTGCAGGGCTCCCGACCCAGCCAGAGGGCCTTTGCCCTGTGCCCCGTGCTGGCCTTGGGGACCGGGTGGCCCCCAGGGCTCCACAGGTCTGCTGGGCCCTGTGAGGTCCTGCTGCCAACCCTGGGTTCTGTGACCTGTTGTCCAGCTCCCTCACCTGAGGATGGGAAAGCCGAGATCCAGGAAAGGGAAGGGTCCTGGGAACACTCAGCCTAAAGCCCGGGGGGGCCTGTGTGGGCATGGAAGCAGGGATTCTGGACACACCCAACTATTTTATATCTCACCATTCTGCTGATGGGAAACTAGGACAAGAGTGAATGAGGAGCTTCCCTGAGGTCCTGCTGTGGGGCCAGGAGAACAGTACTGTCGCCGTAACAGTCGACGGCTCTTGAGCTCTTGATATCCCTGATCTACAGATGAGGACACTGAGGCACAGAAAGGTTAAGGCACTTGCTGGAAGTCACACAGCTAATCCTTATTAGCAGATTCAGGATTTGCTGAGCCAGGGCTCCCTGCTGTCCTTCCTGTTTTGCCCTTCTGGTCTTCTCTGACCTCAGAATCCTCATCTTCCCTCTGTCGTTTGGGTTCTCTGGTGGAGGAAAAGTCTCCTGCATGGTCTGCAGTGCAGGGCGCCAGGCCAGGTGGGCTCTGCCCAGTGCACGTGTGGAGGGGTGGTTCAGTTTTTGGTTGGGGAGTTCTCTTTGCACTTCTGGTGCTCTTAGAGTCTCCTGGGGGACTGATCCACGGAGCCACCCAGGAGCAGGGTCCACTTTACAGCCACAAGTCTCCCACGCACCCCATGTGGTGGGCAGGGGTTGCACCTGAAGCAGAGGCCTGGGGAGGCCATAGAGGAGTCCCAGAGGAAGGTGCTGCCCTGGGAGTAGCTGTTGAGATGGGAGGAGGACCTGGGGGTGGAGCTGTTCCCCTGGGCAGGAGGCCGGCTGGACCACTGGCATGTAGCAGGCAGTGTGAGTAGTGAGTTTAAGGACCCAGAGGAGAGCCTACCCCTGTGGGCACCAGGAGTCAGCCATGTGTGCCAGATGTGTGCTCGGGGCAGGTAGGTCAGTCCTTGGGCATGATGAACCCAGGGTGAATGACCAGGGAGCAACCATAGGCTGGGAATCACCTTCCTGTGCTAGTCAGCTTTCTGTTACTGTAACAAAATACCTGAGACATCAACTTAGAAAGAGAAAAGGTTAATTTTGACTCACAGTTTTGGAGGTTTCAGTCCATGATCTGTTGTCCCCATTGTTTTGGGTCTGTGGTGGTGGTATATCATGGGAAGACATGCATGGTGGGGTGGAACTGTCCACCTCATGGCTGAGGCGCAAAAGAGAGAAAGAGGAAGAGACTGGGGTCTCACAATCCAGAGCACACCCCCAATGACCTAAAGACTTCCCAGAAGATCCCAGCTCTTATAGGTGCTACCACCTCTCAATAGTGTGCTGGAGATCCGGTCATCAGTACATGGGGCTTTGGGGAATACTTGTCGGAACCCCAGGGCCTTTGCATCACTCACAGTCTTAAGAAGTTTGCTGGAGAAAGGAAGATCATCATTCATTCTGTGTGTCTCCAGTTCAACGGGGATCCCCCTTCTGTGTACCCTCCCCGAAGCACATGGAACTTTTGTCCTGATTATTTGTCCTCAGAAGTGAGTTCAAAACTTCCAAGGACTGAATCAATTTCAGATCCACAAGTTTTATACAAAACAGCCGTCTCCTAATACAGAGTAAAGTATTAGACCAGTTCAGAGCTATCCTGCCAGGTTGGTGCAGATAAATGGGCCCAACAGACGAGGAGACTGAGGCCAGAGAGACCCACGTGCCATCATAGCACATGGAGAACCTGAAGGACCAGGAAGGGAGAGACCACAGGCCCTGTGTTTGCAGAAGCTGAAGGTGTTCGTCCCACCTGGAGGCTTGATCAGGGCTGTGCACGCACCCAGAAAGGATCAAGATCCGACTCACTGCACCCCAGGAGTGGGTTCCAGGGGTCACCAGGCAACACACTGCCCAGAATGGCTCCACCTCCAGGCCCCAGGAGTTACTGTGCTTGACAGGCGACCCTCTCCTCTGAGGTTACCCAGCTGGGACCTGATACACTGGGGCCAGCTCTCCTGCCTGGGGGATGGCCAGTCCTCTTTCCCCATTTCCAAACTGTTTTGGAGAGCCCTTCCCCCACTGTTCCGAAGAGGAGGGACATCCGGGACCTGTTTGGCAGGGGTGCACTGAGGAGCATCACTGATGTGACCCCAAGAAAGCTGGGGCGCTGGAGGTGCCAGGAGTCCACTCACTGACCTGCACCACGGTCCCCCATGCCTCAGTTTAGCTCTGAAGAGGGAATTCCGGCAGATGTTTTGGGACACAGTTTCCATGTATGCTGCTGCATGGTCAAGAGTTCCTCCTTCCAGGGACTCCTCCCTGTCCACCACGGGGGCCTCATCTCACTGCCCCTGTGTCCACCTTGCTCCCTGGGGACCCCCCAGATTCTGCCCCTTTGGCATTTCTGAGGAACTCCTGTGCGTCTGTCACCTTGATGAATAGTCCCAACCCCAGGAGGCTGGACAGAGAGACCCATCAAAGCGGAGGCTCAGGGAAGGGAGGACAGTGATCTGCCTCAGGTCAGCTGGCCCTGCATGGATGAGGAAGAGCCAAGACTGACAGCAGGACTTGCAGTGGGAACCCCCCTAGTCCAAGCCTCCTGCATATGGTCAAAAAAGTTCCCTCTGCTCTTCCATTATGGTCAAACCCCTGCCCAGTTTCCAATTTCAAGGCAAAAACCCAACCAACCAAATCAATACCCAAAAAACAATGTGCTCCCTTGGCCAAAGCTCCTCATTTCCTGCTCCTCCCAGAAGATCTGGGAATTCTTTTTAGGCAGATCTGCAGGAGGTGGGGCCCAGTCAGGGAGGATGGTTGCCTCTATCTCTTTGTGGCCTACTGGGGAGCAGGGGGTGCGTTTCTGAAGCCTGTGCTTTGGAGGCCCACTGCCCCCTGCAGTCCCAGGCCCTCCAGGTCCCCATGTCTCCTGGCAGGACCCAGGGGGGCCGGAGCCTGTCAATGCATCTTAACCATCAGAATGTGCCCTCTGACCCTGCCTCTACCTCCCCTCCAGCTCTGAAGGCTCTGTGTTTTGGAGGCCCTGCCCCTCAGCCTTCTGGAAACAAACAGGGCCTCGTTGGGTCTGTGTGTGGCTAGGGCAGCGGGAGGTTGCTTCTCTCTCTTTTTTGAAGTCTCCTGAAGCTCCCTGGAGTCCAAGGACTTTTATTTTGCATTGGGAGGATCAGTGTGCTGAGAAAGTGCTGATGGGGACAGGAAGGGACCGGCTGGGGTGGGAGAGGCCACTGGCTAGGCGCCCGCCCCACATGAAGCTTTGGCTGATTTTTCTGCACAGCAGTGGGCCCAGGGCCTCAGGGGCTCCCTAGGGGACGGGGCTCCCTGGTGACTCGAGGGCAGGGCTCTGTTTTCTAGAAGCCCCTGGAAGGAGCCCTTGAGGGGTGGGAGGAAGGAACAGGCAGGGGGCAACCTGGTAGCCGCACCACTCGGAAGTCAAGTAGCTGGTCCAGAACGTTCTCCCACGTTGCTGCTTCCTCAGGGAGCATCTGTGCTGAGTGCCACACTGGCAGTGCTGGGTGACTCTGGGCTCCCCTAGCTGAGCGGGGAGGAGACCAGGCTCTTACCCTACTGTGCCCAGGGTGGCCTCCACCAAGGGACCTCTCCCACTTTCCTCCACAGAAGCCAGGAAAACTGGATGGCTCTTCTTTTCTTCCCTCCCTCCCGTTACCCTCCTTTTCTCTCCATTTCTTCCTTCCTTTCTCCTTCTTGGGGCTGGTTAGGACCCAGACCCTCCCGTGCGCCTGGCCAGCTCTCTGCCACTTAGCTCCACCCACAGCCCAGGCTGGCTGCTGGCACTGTAGACCAGGCTCAGCACACTTTTTTTTTTTAGGGGTTGTCATCTCCCTTGCAGTTTCTCACCTCTGCCATTATAATATGGAAGGTGTTACAGACAATGTGTCGTCGAAAGAGTGCCAATAAAACTTTATTTTTGAAAAAACAATCAGAGAGCCAGTTTTGACCCATGATGGGTGATGGGTGATGGCTCACCCACACCCACCTCTTGTTCTTGGCGTCTTAGGCAGAGATACTGGGGGCTGTCATGTAATGGGTCCCTGATCACAATGTGATGATGTTGAAGGTGGTGGAGGGGCCACAGGGGTGGGGGAAAGCTTGGGGCCAGGCAGGCCTAGGCTCCATTCCTAGCTCTGAAGAGTGCGTGACATTGGCCAGTGGCTTTCCCTTCCAAGTCCTGGTTCCCTCCACTGTAAAAATGAAGGTGACATGAACACCAGGTCACACAGTCATTGGAGTGACAACTTAGTGGTGACCTCTAGTGCCCGGTGAACCCTGGACTCATGCCAGGCACTGGTTTTATCCCTGATTGGAATGGAGCACTTCCTGATGGTTCCCTTAGGTCCTTGGTGAATAAAAAGGGAAGATGAATCCCCCTGCATCCCTGCAGGGTGGAATCCCATCTCTGAGATGAGATTTCTGTTACCTGCAGGCAGAGCCCTTCTCCTCTGAGCCCGAGGCCCCTCTGTTTCTAGGAGGGTTGATGATCCCTTGCTCTTGGAGCCACTCCTATGGAGGGAGCACCCTCCCCTTCCCAGGCGGCCCTCTTTGTGAAGTTCGTGCTCCATCAGCCTCCTAGTAGCTTGAGAAAAACTCCCCTGCCCCACCACCAGACTCTCCTCCCTCAACCTTTCACATCTCAATTAATGTCACCATCATCTACCCAGTGGCTCCACCAAACCCCTGAGCTGTCCTGAGACCCCCACCCCACACAGCCACCTACCATCTGTGCCGGGTGGGAGGTGGGGGACTTGGCAAATATGGCACCATGGATTCCTTGTTTCCTGCCCTCAGTCCTCCTACCAACAGGGGCACTGTTTTCTTTGCCCTTGATGGTGATCTCAGCCATGTGACTCGCTGCAGTCAATTGGATGTGGAGGTGACTGTGTCCCTTCTGGGCTTGGAACACAAGAATCCCAGCAGCTTCACTTGGGCGCTGTCCTGCTAACCTATGGGAGAGAGAAGCACCCCACATGAACTGAGGTGCCCTGGCCTGCTGACAGTCAGCCCCATGGCCATGGCATGTGAGGGCATGTGTCTGGACTGTCCCACCCAGTCCCCAATGGTGACCCTGTGAAAGGGGCCATGCCACTGCAGGAAGAACAGAGATAATGGTGAGTAGCCAATGAACGTTGCTTTGGACCATTATCAAGCTCTGGGTGGCTCTTTCCAGGCCATCTTTGCCTGGAGCACCACCCAATGCACTTCCTGCCAGAGGCCCCGCTATCCTGTCCCTGAAATCCCAGACACCTCTGTGTGTCACCCTTTTATCACCACAGCCTTGTCCCTGGTCTCCAGCTTCCACTCTAGAACCTTCCAAACATTCTCACAAGGGGGGAAGAGCTCTGGAAAGAAAGTCAGACCCTCTGACTCTCCACTTTGGCTTGGAACAGAACCATCCTTCCCTGGCCTTGACCTGGCCTTTGGCCTCCATCAGGTGGCTTCTGGATGGATGTGAAATGGCACAGTCCACTCAGTGCCAAAGCCATCCCAGCCACCCACCCAGGATGCCAAAGCAGGGCCATCGGTCCACCTGCCCTGAACAGCCCCTTCACATCATCCAGGACCCCTCTCAGGGAGCAGGTAAGTCCCAGAGGCACTGGGTGTGAGTCTCAGCCTGCTGGCGATGGGAACACTGGCTGAGGACAAAGGCCTAGGGTGGAGCCGGATGGAAAGATGGGGTGGAAGGTTTAGATCCAAATGTTTCCTTTTTCTTCTCTGCAATCTTGGGGTCATGCCTCGGTTTCTCATTTGTACCATGGGGACGACCTTGCAGGGACATGGTGAAGAGTGAATATAATATGCATAAAACTGTCTGCGAGGTGGCTGGCTGGGGGTTGGTCCTCAATAAAGAGAAGTTGTCATTAGTGTTGTTCCTGTTATTTTTCCTGCACTAACTCCAATAATTATTATACCCTCTGTTATTACTTCTTCCACCATCACTACACTCATGCCTTGTCTCATTGTCACTCATCCCTTTCACTTTTCTGAATGCCTGTCCTGCTGTCTCTCTATGGTAGAATGGAAGGAACCCGGCTGTCAGGATACCTGGGAACTCACTAGCTTCATTCTCAATTTGCTGAGTGACCTGGGATCCATGCATCACCCTTTCTGAACTTTTTCTTCAAATGTTTTAATTTGGAATCATGTTATAACCTCACAGGAATTTGTGAAAATAGTACAAAGAAATGACTATCTTGAAATCAAAACATCTTTTCAACCAACAGATGTCATCAAAAATAAACTAAAAGAAAAGGCAGGTCTAGACTGAGATAGGTAAACACAACAGAGAGTGATGGAACCCGTAATATGTAAAGAGCTCAATAAAGAAAACACCAACCACTCAGTTGACAACTAGTCCATGAGCATGACCAGAAAGTTCTCCAAAGAGAAAACTAAATGGTTCATTGTCAAGAAGACCCCCAGTGAATTCTGAAACCACGAGGCTCTTCCTTCCTATGCAGACCCACCTATGATAAGGGTTAGTCTGTGAAGCTGGCACAGTGAGAGACTGACAGCAATAACTAATTGTAAGAAGGAGCCCCTAATGATACACGGTCATGGGGCTCCTCCCACCCCCCACCCACCCATCCATCCCTGGCCCCCTTCCCCTTTTCCTCCCCAGGCTTCCCTCCCCCAGTCTTCCTGACTCCAACAGCTGCTGCTCCTTCCCCGAGGTGGGCACTCCAGACCCAACTCCTCTGACTCAACACAATGTCCTCCAGCTCCCTCTGGGTGGGTGCCTGTGACAGAATTCCCTCCTTTTTATGGACCAGCCACATTTCAAGGGTTTGGTGGCCTCCCACAGCTGGTGGCTGCTGCTTTGGACGTTGGGTCTAGACCATGGTTGTGATGCTGAAATGTTCTCTAGGATTTTGCTGTTCTAGAAGGTTCTGAAGACTTTCCATATTTCAAAATGATGTTGAAAAGGAAGGGACTGGAGAACAGCACAGGAGGAAGTGGAGGTGGGTGTTAAGGGGCTCTCCAGAGTTTGGCTGTGGGGGGAGAGGAAGATGGCAGGACAGCCTGTCTGAGGGTCCAGGTGGGCATCCTCACCTCTGGTGGGCGATGTCTAAGGGTCAGAAGAGGGAGATGTGGAGCAGAGGAGGCAGGGAAGATGGGGCACTAGGCCTGGGGGAGGGTCACAGAGGAGGACAGGGTCCCTAGAGTCTGGGGGATACCTGGCGCCCCTCCCAGTGACCCCACTCCTCGCCTGCCAGGTTCTGGAGGAGATGAATGGAGCTGCCACGCCTGTCAAAGATATTCAAAAAACATATCAATCACTTTAACAAATATTAGCTCAGAACAGCAACAGACAGCCTCTGGCCTGTCCTCTGCGCTGGATCACGATGGGAAGAAGCCACACGGCCCCAAGTGATGGTGACCCAGTCGCTTCCTCGGTCCAGGTTTGAGGGGCTCCCCAGGACTTCCCCAGAGCCTCTGGTTCCCTGGGGGCCTCTCCAGATCAACACCGTAGCAGCCCTGCAGTCGTCACTCCAGGAGGACTCTGGGGGCCTGGCAGTCCCCCAGCAGACCTGGGTCTGGAACCCACGGGTGCCCTCTCCATCTCAAAGCCAGAAACCTCACCACAGAAGGTTCTGGAGACATTGCCATTGAGGTTCACCCACTCCAGACTGTTCACGGTGCCCTTCCCAGGAGCTTGGGCCAGGGGTCCTCGAGTTTCCTGGGCATGGCCTCTGCCCTGCAATGCAACCTGTGACCTCATGGGTCTTATCTCCCCCTCAGCCTCAGCGCCTGCACTGGACAATGTGTCCCTTCTCACTGGGCCCCGCGGACCTCATACTTCTGCTTGGACCACAGAATGGATGGTCCCTGGGGCCACAGAGGCAGAAGGTGCTGGGGCTCCTGCATCCTCCACTCAGCAGAAGGCGCGACCCGAGGGAGGCCAAGTTGAAGCCCTCCTCTGTCCTTGCAGCTGCGCCTGGGTCCAGAGGACATGGTGTCCCCTGGGGGCTCCAGCCCTTGGAAGGCACAGCCAGGATGTCCCTTTCCTGCACAGTTCCTGGAAAAGACCCAGTGGTGACTATTTCCAGCCTTGAGGGTGACAGGAGCCCCATGGAAGCTCGACTCTGGGCTTTCAGGAAGGACCTGACCACAGGTGCCGCGTGTGTGGAGGGTACGCCTGTGTCCCCAGGAAACTTTATTATGGAAAGGAGAATTTGAATTCACCAGGTTGCTCCTACGCCAGGTTTTCCTTTTGATTTTGTTTAACCCTTTGAAAAATGATTGCTGCTTTCAGCGTGTGCAAACCGTATCCAGCCCAGGGGACAGTGGGGTCCTCGCTTCCTCCTGGCTTGCCTTCCCTTTAAATGGATTTAGGTATGTCAGTTTTAAAGTGTTCCACCCTGTGCTTTGGGTGGCGCTGGAGTGGACAACACCTACAAGGATGGACAGACAGGTTGACGAAGGTGGGTGACATTGGGAGGGGAACCTTCCCTGACTTGATCTGGGCGCTGTGAACTTGGTGACAGGTGACTGAGCTGCATGCTGGGACAGGGGCAGGAATTTGCTGGTGGTGCACTGTGTGGGTGAGACTCTGGTGCCCAGACATGGGGCAACCCCTAGCAGAAGTGACTTGTGCATGTTGGCTGCCAGCACAAACAGGGGCCCAGCTCATAATTTGTCTCCCTGATAAGGAAACAGCCAGAGTGAGAGTCTGGCCTGGTGCAGATACGTATGCGCTGCCCTCAGAATGCTCTGGAGCCACGGAGGCCCCGGAGCAGCTCCACACTGCCTGTCAGTGACGGGCACACCTGTCACAGGGAAGGACCACACGGGCCTCTCACATGGACATGTTTCTGGGGACATGCAGTGTGGGAAGAAGTGGCTGCTGGAAATGCTATTTGTTTATGGAGAGAGGGACACGCACTCAGGTACAGCTTTGTAAGTGTAGAGAACTTTCTGGAAATTTCAGTAAGAGGCCTGGCTGGGCTGCCGAGCTCAGGGAGGTGGACCAGGACATACCCCCGGCACCTCTGTGCACTCTGTTTTGAAAGAACCCGGGTCTCTTTTCCAGATGCCAAGTCCCCCCAAGTTTCCAGTGGTTCTGAGACTCCATGTGGCCTCTGCTCTGTCCCCGGGGCCCCCAGAGAACCTGAGACAGGGCAGCTGCTCTGCAGACCTCTGACCCTCGCTGGCCTGAGGGGTTCAGCAAGGCCAGCTGTGCATCCAAACAATGGGCAGGACAAAGGGCCTTCTGTGTTCCTGCCTGGCAGGACCATCCTCTCCAGTTACAGCCCAGGCTTTCCTGCCCCCGCTGAGCTCCAGGGTAAGGGCTGCTGCCAGGATCACCTGTCACACGCAGGGGAGGTGAGGGTCCCCTGAGTGTCCTCAGACCAGAAAGGCTTCCTCTCAGGGAGACAGTTATGATTTCAGTCACTGATCCCTTCTGTCCTTCAGGCTTCCCCAGGCCTCACTGACCTGTGACTCATACATGGCCAAGTGGCCAGACCTGGCTGGCACCCTCAGCTCCGCCCTGGTCCTGTGGTTCCTAGTGTTGAAATCGTCATAAGGTCTGCGAAACAGATGGTGGCCACACTGGTTCCAGTCCCAGCTGCCTCTTGTGAGCACTGAGTAGGGAGCCACTTCAGGCCGTCTATGGCAACTTCAAGTGGCTTCTTGAGGACACTTCTTAGAGAAGGACCTTGGGGTCAACAGCCCAGCTTCTTGACAAGGGGCATGCATGTGGAGGAGGGTGACAGGCTTTAGAATATCCCAGTCTACTCTCATTCACCTTCCTAGTCCTGAAAAGATTTCTCCTGCCTTTATGGTTCTAATTTGTGGATTAAATATTCAGTGAGGTGTCCCCAAACTAGAACTTTTATATTGAAATGTTCTTTCTCTGACTTTGATTAAACATATACTGGAAATAAATCCACCCCCTATCTTCCCTGTCTCTTCCTCTTCCTTCATTTTCTCCTCTCCCTCTCTGTCTGAGTCTGTTTTCTGCTGCTATTACAGAATGCCTGAGACCAGATTATGTATCATGAACAGAAATGTATTTGGCTTCTGGCTTTGGAGAATGCAAAGTCCAAGGTCAAGGTCCCACATCTGGTGAGGACACTGTTGCTGTGTCCTAAGATGGCAGAGGACATCCTGTGGAGAGAGGGAGGAGGAGTAGGTTCGTCCTCATACCAGAAACCTGCTTGAGCCCCTGCCTGAAAAACAGCATCCATCCATTCTGCGGCACGAACCTCATCACCTCCGGCCTTGTCACCTCCGAAGGGACCCAGGGGATCAAGTTCCCAACACATCAGCTCGGGGGACACATTCGAGGCCCCTCCCCTCAATCCAAGCCAGCCAGCCTCCATGAGCCCAGTCTTGTGCACCTCCTGCCTTTCAGACCCGGGGGCACATCCCAGGGTGACACAATGACTGGAACCCTCCCCTGCCCTTAAGCAGCTGCCAGTCTTGTAAGGGAGGCAGCTAGACCATCATCCTGCAGCGGGGGCCCTTGAGGGCTGCAGGGAGTGAGGACAGGTCATCTCTGCTGCCAGGAGTTTGCCAGGCTCATATCCACAGGGGACGCGGGAGGGGAAGCGTTCTAGCCAGAAGGTGGGCACAGGGAACCGCAGGTCCAGCCCAGGCCAAGTTCACGATCCGTCTGCCTTGTGGTCGTACCTACAGGGACATGACTGGAGACATGTCTGGGACTCAGACAGGATGCTCGGGGACTTGGCATGATAGAGGAGGGCTGGTGAGCCATCCAGGACCCAGATAGCATTAGAATAGGAGTCCAGAGACACAGTCCAGGCTCTGTCACTGTTGAGAATCTGTGAGTCATGGAGCCTCTATGATCCTCAGGCCTTTCATCTATGAAAGCAGAAGCTGTACATCAGCCTTGAGGTGCTTTCTAATGCAAATATCCAATATGTTTTTCAGGAATGTTCCTTCCCTTGCCCTCCCTGGAATGCACCCAGCTCTGCGCCCTATGAGGGTCTTGACCCGCACACACATCCAACTCAGAGATAAACAGACCTCCTGATTCCAGATGGGTCTATCCATGGTGAGGGGCCAGTCCTGGGTTTCGGTGCACACAGCCTAACTGATTCTGATTTTACTTTCACAGCTGAGGTTTAATGATGAGAGCCCACCCTTATGATCAAATATGATGCTGAGGGTTCCTTTATTAAACACCCCCTGTCCATTAGTAATTAATGAGACAAGTTTAGATTCTGTCACTGAATAATTATGTGCAGCCATGGATCTGGGGACTGTGCCCATGGGAGTCACTTGGCAACTTGGGTGGCAGTGGAGGTGAGGGAGTACAGGGAGTGGAGCCACGAGAGGAACAGCAGGGGCACAGGAGGGTCCATAAAAGCAGCCCACAGACACTGAGCCCCAGTCAATGAACACTGGCTGCCAGCCTGCAGTGTGCCAGGCACTGCCAGGGCCACCACCAGATGTGACACTGCAGGGCTCCTAGGCATCTGTCACATCTCTACATTCATCACACACCCATCAATACACCCACCCACCATCCATCTGTTCATCCACCTATCCACCCATAAACCTATCCACCATCCACCCATCCATCCATCCACCATCCATCTACCCACCATCCATCCATCCACTCATCCATTCACACACCCATCCATCCATCCATCCAACATCCATTCACCCATCCATCCATCCACCATCCATCCACCATTCATCCACCCATCCATCCATCCATCCATCCACCCACCCACCTATCCACCCATCCACACATCCATTCATCCACCATCCATCCATCCACCCATCCACCATTCATCCACCCATCCACTCATCAACCTATCCAACTATCCACCCATCCACCCACCCACCCATCCATCCATCCACCCATCCAACCACCCACCCATCCATCCACCCATCCACCATCCATCCACCATCCATTCCCCCACCCACCCATCCATCCACCCATCCACCATCCATCCACCATCCATTCCCCCACCCACCCATCCATCCACCCATCCACCATCCATTCCCCCACCCACCCATCCATCCACCCATCCACCATTCATCCACCCACTCACCATCCATTCATCCACCATCCATCCATCCACCCATTCACTATCCATCCACCCATCCATCCACCCACCCATTCACCATCCATCCACCCACCCACCCATCCATCCACCCATCCACCATCCATCCACCATCCATTCCCCCACCCACCCATCCATCCACCCATCCACCATCCATCCACCATCCATTCCCCCATCCACCCATCCATCCACCCATCCATCCATCCAACCATCCATCTACCACCCATCCACCCACCCACCCAGCCATCCATCCATCCATCCATCCATCCACCATCCATCCACCCACCCACCCATTCATCCAACCATCCACCATCCATCCACCATCCATTTCCCCACCCATCCATCCATCAGCTCAAGATGAATAGATGCTTTTGGAGACCATTGGCAGCCACAGGAGAACTTGAAGCTTGAAAGAGGCATGAACAGAGAGGCCAGGTGAAAGGAGGCGATGTTTCTGGCTCCCACATTGAGGGAGTGCTGGAGGATGTAACCGAGGGACTGTAGGGAAGCTGCTGTCAGCATCTAGGGAATTCTGTGAATGGGCTCCTCCATCTGCTTGCTGTGTGGCCTTAAACAGGTTACTTAACCTCTCTGTGCCTTTGGAAATCACAATGATTCCCATCTGGTGAGGACTGGATGAGGTAACACAGGAAAGACATCTGGAACAAGGTGTGGGAGTGCTATCTTACGTTGCCACAGTGCCACGTTGTGACAGTGGCCTTGGACCCCCTTCCAGGTAACATGGGGCTCATGGCAACACCTGCCCCAGAGCGGGGTCTGGGATTCAGGATTTGATGCAGGCCACACGCCAGAGTGGAGCTGGGCAGAGTCGCAGCAGACCTCCAGAGGTTGGCTTCAGGAAGAACACTCGGATCTCTCCTCCAAAAACAGTCCAGCATTCTGAGATGGCAACCAGAGAACACTGAGCTGAGTGGCCTCGGCCTGTGACAGGTTGACAAAGGGGAAATTCTGCGGGGGCGTCTGTAATTCCATCCAGTGCTTAACAAAGATCCTCTGGAGGATGTTTGCAAAGGCTCATCCTAAAGGAAATTGCTGGATGTTTTGCTCCGGAGCATGGAGATTTTTCTGCTGTGTTTTTCTGATAATATATTACTCATTTCAGTCTGAACGGATTGCTTAAGGGGACGAGGGGAATACAACAAAAATTCCAGAAAGTATTACCTACAATCTGAAAAACATTGGGGCTTTACCACTAACAAAGTTGAAAATAATTTTGCAACCGTGCAATGAGTCCCTGAAAGCCTCTGGAGAAAATAGATATAGATCTGCCTTTGTCTCCCAACAGGCTGGTTAAATTCTAATGATGGTTTTGTTTTTGTGTGGTGGTGAGGTAAGAGAATAAGGTTCCACAACATTCCTTCCTTCCTACAAAGAATATGTCACCCCTATAATAAATGTTGGTGCACAATGCCCTGTTCTGGAAAACAGAGCTACATAAGACAAGGTAATCTATTCAGTAAAAAAACTTGGTCACGAGAACCACTGCAACCGCTGCCCTCCTGTAGCCCTTAACTCAGCAATTTAGATATTAACCAGATGGACCTAGTAGAGATGGTCACATGAGATTACTTGTCTATCACTTTAACCGCGAGAGTAATAAGAATAGTCTTAGGTCACATAGAGCTTAGATATTAAGGAAATAAACATTGTATTAGCTCATTGACTTAGTTAGATATTCTTAAAATAATTGTGATTAGGTAAGGATGATCTGTAAGGTTGTTGTTTTCTGCCTATGCTTTGGAAACTTCTTTAATATTAACCACAAGACTGCCATTATAGCCTGAAGAAAAATGTATATAAACCCAGCCTTCCCCAGAATAAAGTGGGAGTGATTGCACCAGAACTAGAGTCTGTGTCTTTCATTCTCCATCCATCGCCAACACTGTCTCCCTGCACCCCGTTACATGTGTGGAACCCATGGACTCCTGCTAGGGCTGGACCCCGGCAAAATTCCAGGCACAGGAAATGGCATGTATGGAAGGCTGACATGGAGCTGGGGACAGAAAATATGAAACAGGGTTTGTCTGGGAGAATCCAAGTCCGGTTGCTGTGATCTGGGGTGTCTGCAGGACGTGTCAGACACGAGGTCCCCGCCTCAACCAGCCCCTGCTGCCCCTCCCCATCCCCAGTCCAATTCCAGGCAGGGGGTCTGGCCAGGCGAAACTGCATCCCTTTCTGGACCAGAGACCTGTGTTCACTTTTCCAAGGATACACAGCCTGCCAGCGCCAGGGTGTGAGTCTGGCTGGTGCCAGGGGCTCTGGATGAAGGACCCTGTGGATTCCAGATGATGCAGGATGGAAACAATTCACAAAGCTTCAAAACAACCCGCTGATCGAGTCCTTTCTGTCACCGTGTGATGCACCAAGTATCAACTGGGGCGACTAGAGGAAGAATGAGTCTATAAAATGTGGCGTTTCTCTGTGAACTCTTAAAAGTTTTGCACAACACATTTTATGTGTGTTTATAGAAAAAGATTCCTAGACTCAAATTGATTAAAGAAACGTGTTGCTACAGAAAGGATTGTGTCTGACTCTCCGGAGCGCAGCGCTGGGCGAGACTTGGAAAGTGAGGATCTCACATAAATAGTTGTGCCAAGTTGTTATGGTAACTGAAATGTGAGAAGTAAACAAGTTTGGGGAAAATATTTTCCCTTGTCAGGGACCATCTGTAGGAGGAAGGCTTAATCCAGGGCTGGTGGGCTTGGCATAGGATGAAGGAGCAGAAATGGGGTCTCTGTGCTTGTGGGGCCAGTTCTTTCTTTTCCCTGAACAAGGATTGAGAAGAGGATGATGTGGACTGGGTCATACATACTGTGTGACCTTGGACCAGTGGCCGGCCCTCTCTGGGCCTCAGCTTTCCCATCTGTGGAGTGGTGTAGTTGATGTGAATAACCATGCCGTTTAGTGATGTTTGCTTTGGGGACAGGGATGTGCTTATGGATTTGAGCCTTACAAGCGCCTTCTGAGTGGAGGTGCTTTACTGGGGAACCTGGGATCCTAGGGGGAATGGAGGTGGCCGCATAGGACTAAAGACCCTCATGGGTGGGGACAGTGCAGCTGTCACCCAGGCCTGGCTTCAGAGTCCCAGGGCCCTCTCCAAACAGGGGCATCTGTAGCTCTGCCTGTCCCTGAGCTCCTAGCTCCCTGCTGGACCCTGGATGAGGACAGCCGCTCTGACACCTCGGTCTCTTTGGGACAAGCCTCAGAGTCAAGTGTCAGAGACCCGCTGAGGATGCTCCCAATTCCCAGGTGGGGACACTGCCCTCGTGCTCAGTCTGGGCAGTGTGACCATGGACCCCTGGGAGCACAGAGCGTCACGTATGCACCGTGAGCATGTGCCCCATGCCCACCCGTGTGCCTGCCTGGTCATGTGAGTGTGCCCAGGGCCTGCCCACCGTGTGTGCACATGCGTGCGTGCGGAACTCCGCAAGCACACGGAAGCCACCCTCTTCTGAATGTGATCGGCCTGCCCTGTGTCTGTGCAGGGATCTCAGTTCCCCAAGGTTGGAGGAGTGGCCATCCAACAGACGAGGCTGGGGCTTGGCAGCCTCTCCTTCCTGGTGTGGCCCCTGCCCTCTGGTTCCTCTGGGAGAAGCTGGGCCCAGTGGGTGGACCCACCCGCTCCCCAGTCGGCTCAGGGACGCCCATCCCCAGCCGCCACACCTGTGTCAGGCTGGCCTCACACACGCCAGCTTCTGCCTCTGTGGGCCTGGTGGAGGGAGGCCCGAGGCCCACCCACTGGACAGAGCGGCTCCTCCAGGTTGAGGCCGTCGCCCCGGCTCTGCCTCGGAGGCTGGCCTGGTGCCAATGGCCAGGGGCAGGACCTGGGGGCAGGAGGAGGGGGCCTGCCCATCAGAGTCTATGGACTGTTTCAAAAGAGGCAAGAGCAGGTGCACATGCACAGTGCTCAGCCACCCGCACCTGCCAGTTGTCCTGTCTTCAGATGCATGTGTACCTGTCTCCACCATCTGTCCGTCCTTCCAACCATTTGTCTGTCCTGTCCATCTGATCTGATCTGTTTGGTGTACCATGTGTCTGTATCATGTCTGTCCATCCATCCATCCATCCATCTGTGTGTCCCTCTATCTCTGCATCCCCTTCCTCTGTCTGTCTGTCTGTCTTGTCTCTCAGCATGTGTTCCTCTGACCTTCCCTACCCCTGTCCATTTTCCATCCTTCCTGTTTGTCTGTCTGGTTCCCTCTCTAATCTGTCTACCTACAAACAGAAAAACAGACAGATGCAGCAGGACCAAGAGGCAGAGGCCTGGGCCTGGTCTCCATAGCTCCAGGGAAGCCGTGTTGGCCAGCGCCTGAGCTTGACCCCCAGAGCTGGCCCTGTCCCACCCTGCTGGCCTCAGGAAGCCCCTTGCCCTCTCCTGCTCCACAGGGTGTTCTGAGGGTAGTGAGATTCTCCCACAGCTCAGGGGCCCTCCCACCACCCTCCAGCTGCCTCACAAGACCAACCTTATCATGAGCTGCTGCCCCAAATTTGTTTTCTCCTTCCCAGTATTTTCCTGGACACACAACCTCTCCAAAGAAAAGCTCTATTTCTCAGCCTCCCTTATATCTAAGTGTGGCCTGGTGGCTACATTTCAATCAAGGAGACACTAGCAGCTTCAAGGAAACCTTTTAAAAACATGGTTGGTGAATGCCGCCCTGCCTCTTCTTCCTCCTGATCCCCCTTCCTTCTGGCTGGAATGTGAACATGATGGCTGACACTCAAGCAGCTGTAGTGCACCATGAGGAAAACGTTCCATCTACAGTGTAGACTGCCTGTTGCCTCTGGAATCTGGTTGTGTGAGTGAGAAATGACCTTCTATTTTACTGAAGTCACTGGCATTTGACTTTTCTTTCAGTCAGTCGTACTCTTAATGCACAACACAAGGGAAGGAATCTCTCTTATCTGGTCTTCCCTTGTAGAATTAGGGCATCTGAGCTGGTCAGATGGTGGACATGCAGGGAAGTCTACCCCTGGTAGAAGGTGGCCACACAGGAAAGTCAGGAGCAGGGCTAGGATTAGCCCCAGCTTTGGAGTCTCATGAGCTTGGGCACCTGCCCTCTCTCTGAGCGCTGGTTCCCTTTTGTGCCAGATGGACAGTCTCCCACCCAAAAGGAGCAGCCTGTCCTTTTATGTGGGCCAGCACTTCCCAGCTGTCCCATGCCCACCTGTGTCCTGGGCGCACACCCCTCCAGGAGCGAAGGCGTGACCCAGATCAGGGCTGGGGACCAGAGCCCATGCCCCATCTGGCCTGCGGTCCACTCACCTCTAATGTGCTTTTCTGCTGTGACGAAGGCCCGGGGGTTGCGACAGGGACTTGTGGCCTGTAAAGCTGAAAATATTCACCATAGTCCCTGAGAGCAGCCACTTGGCAACCCCTGGAGGGATGTGGAGGGAGGAAGAGGCAGCAGATTTGAAGACACTTGGCCTGGAGGAAGTCCTGAATCCAGCTCTGCAGGTGTGGAGCTTGCTCTGAGGCCGTCCCCTCTGTACCCAGGGAAGTGCCTCTGCTCAGACTGGGTGGGGGAGCCTGGCGCTGTGGTGCACGCCTGTCATTGCAGCCTCTGAGGAGGCTGAGGCAGGAGGATGGCAAGTTGGAGGCCAGCCTCAGCAACTCATCGAAAAGAGAAATCTGAGGCCCTGTAGCTCAGAGAGCTGATAACACTCCCGCAGGTGAAACTGCGGCTTATCACCACCTGGTCACCCCTGAGAAAGTCATTCAACATCTTGGAAACTTGATTCCCTCATTTGCAAATGGAGATAATGACAGCAGCTGCCACGGGGTCCATGTGGAGTTCAGAGTGCTCAAACTTTGAAATGCATTTGGGATGCTGCCTGGTACACTCGAGCCAGACATGCCCATTGACTTTTGTTATTATTATAGGAGAATCACCTTGAGTCAGAGGGAAAGGGTATTTTAATTGGGGTCTTGAGGTATGTGTAGGAGTTTGCTAAGCTGACAGCGAACCCTCCAGGCTGGTGGTACAGCATGAGTCAATGTCCTTTCATGGATGAGGATGGAGAATTCCAAAGAGGGGAGGTCAGACTTGGTAAAATGATGAACCCCAAAGCAGACAGTGTGGCTGGACTACAGGTTGATATCTAGTCACTCCAGTCCTGGGCCGGGACTTCTCGAGCTTCGTGCAAACGCAGTTTTTCCTGCTTCTCTCACTTCCGTCCCATCTGTTTCTGTTTCCTAACCTGTGAGCAAGCACAGGCATAGCACTGCCAACGCCCGGGGCTGAGAGAGACCTGGCATGGTGGGAGTAGCCAGGTCCGGGAGCCCGCTCTCCAGCTGCAGTGTTCCTGGCCCGAGCCGCTTGCAGATGCTGGAAGAAATGAGGAGAATGTTCCTGCACCAGCTGACTGGTGTTTAGGTGTCTGCAGACCCAGAGGCTCGGCCCCTCGTCAGCCTAGGCGGCTGCAAAACCACACAAGCTTGTGCTGCTGGGGTCGGTCAGTGGCTCGCACTCTTGCTACCTTCTTGCTCTCCCTGTGCAGCAGGAATGGTGGGAACAGCTTTCCCTCTGCCTGCCCTCTGGGCGCTACTCACCTTACCATCGGAGAGAGTCTGTGTCATCAGAGATGCCACAGCACCTGGGTCTGGATGCTGCCCGAGGACAGTGGCAGGCGGATGCCCAGTGGCTCCCTGGGTCCCCCTAACCCACGTCGGGCCAGTTGTCTTTGCCCCTGAGTGTGGCTCAGACCTGGGGACTTGCTTCTAAAGAGTGGAAGGTGGTTGATGGATTCTGAGGTGTGGCTGGGAAGGGCTCCTTGTTCTTGGTCTCCACCGTCTCAGCTCCCAGCCTCTGAGGAGGTAGGCTGCTTCCTGGAGGACGGTGGCAAGGGACAGAGGGGGCTTCTGCCTGGCAGCCACGTTTCACCAAAACTTCAGATGAACCTGCAGCCCCAGCCGAGGCCAAGAAGGGGCCGTTGGGAGACCCTGTGGCAGGGGAGGCGGGGAACTCAGATCCCGACCTGCAGGAACCTGAGATCCACGCAGCTGCTGCCAGCAGCTGAGCTGCCCCGGTGGTTTGTTACACAGCCTGGATCACCAGCACTATGAACTGCTGGCCGCGCATGGACCCCTCCAGATCTGCAGCTCCCTGTCATGTTGAGGGATGTCTGTTCCTGCCAGGGCTGCCACCAGAATCAAGTCACCTTTGCCACTGGGTCAAGAGGCGGTCCCCACGAAACAGACGGAGACTCTCCCCATGTGCACAGGGAGCCCCAGGATGCCGGACACCTTGTGGGAGATGCCTGGGTCTGCTGCCCGGGAGCTCAGCCGATGGGTCTTCCCTGCCCAACCCCAGTCCCCGTGACAGGGTGGCGCCTGGGGCTGAGCAGGCAGGGATTTCAGAGATACCGTTTGCATGGGGTCTGTGCTTCCCTGGAATCCCTGGGTGCCAGCCAGGGCCAGTCCTGCCTCCAAAGTGTGGCTTGTGCCAATGTAGGTGCCCCAGGGAGGGAAGCCAAGGTGCAAAGAAACACCATGACCAGGAAGCAGGAAGACGGCCGGAGGAGTCCGGGTGCCCTGGGCAGCTGGCCCTGACCCCGCATTTTGGGTGGTGGCGGAGCAGGGCAGGGGCTGGGGTATGAGTCCTCTGGCTCCTTTCCCTCGCCAGTGGCTCCTGGGGCACCCATTCCACCACATCCAGCCCGCACCAGGCATGCTTTGCTAGAGCAGAAGCCCTGGGAGGGGCCCAGGTGCTTGTTCTGGATGCCATCAGGGTGTGAGGAGGGGCACTGTCCACGTCTGCACCCTGTGGACACCATGACCAGAAAGTCCTCCTGGGTGTGTCCATCCCTCCTGCAGCTCAGCCCCTGTTGGAGGCTCCAGGCCACCTGGGATAGGTGTGGGAGGCCACCCTGCAGCTCCTGGCCTCCGCCTGGCCTTGGCCTCCACCTGATGCTGGCCTCCTCCTGACCCTGGCCTCTGCCTGGCCCTGGTCTCCACGTGGCTTTGGTCTCCACCTGGCCCTGGCCTCTGCCTGGCCTTGACCTCAGCCTGGCCCTGGCCTCCACACCCCAGGGCTCTCCTGGAGTCCTGCCACCTGTCCCTGTCGACAGGTGTCCCTCCTCCCTGCCCTGGTTGTCTTGGTCCCCTGCCCGACGCATCTCATACGGAGGCCCCCTGGCCCCCAGCAGCCCCTCCATAATGCCCTCCAGGATGCCCGTCCAGTTTCAGCCAGCCCCAGGCTCCTGAGCTCCCAAGGTCCTTGGGCTTCGAGTCCCATGGCAGGCACTCCATAGCCCGTGCTCTCTGGTGCTGGTTTCTGTGAGCTGCCCTCTCAGCCCCTGCCCGGGACAAGCTCCTTCCTTCCAGAACCCTCCCTGAGGTGCACGGCACTGCGAGGCCAGGTGGAAACGGGCCTGCTCACAACCTGCCTCAGCTGGAGGATGGTGGAACTGTCTAGAAGGCCCTGGCTGGACACAGAGCTGCTCCTGCTTGCCTGGCGCATGGAGGACTCTGGGTGGCCCCAGGGAAGCACAAAAGAACCCAGGGTCCCGGCTCTGCCACAGCCTCCCTCTGCCCATCTGTTTCCCACCATAGACTGGTGGACCCAGAGGTTCCCCTGAGTGTGCCCAGCATGGTGCCCTCTCTGTGTCCTCTGGCTAGGAAACCCCCAGGAGAAGCTTAAAACAACCCTATGATGTTCTTCTCGCACTTGTGACTTGGGCAGGGCCAGCTGCACAGCCTGTCTGCTCACTGGGCACCAGAGGCTGGAATCATGGGAAGGTCATTGGCCCATATCTGGCAGTCAGTGCCAGCTGCCAGCTGGGGCCACCTCTGGGCTATTGGCTGGACAGCCTCCTCACGAGGCACAGGCTTCCTCACACCATGGTGGCCTCCTTCTAAGGCCCCATGTCCACAGAGGGAGAGGGAGAGCTGGTAGACACGGGGTGCCCTCTGCCCACCCGGTCTTAAAGGCCATGCAGAATCCCCTTCCTTCACATCCTCCCCACTCTGGCAGGGTCGAGAGGCTGTCCATCATCAGAGAGGCAACGGGCTCTGTCTGTACTCAGGAGCAACCTCAGAGTGTGAGGACACACAACCTCTGCTCTGAGAGGAGGGAGATGGGGGTGGGAGGAGTCTTGGATTGAGTGATCAGGGAGGGTCTTCCAAGGAGGCTTGAGAAGCGAGAAGGAACCAGCAGGGGAAGAGCATTCCAGGCAAAGTTTAGCCTGTGCAAAGGCCCTGAGGTCTGAAGCGACCCTGTGGCTGGAACAGCATGAGTAAGATTGGGGCTCTGTCTCAAAGGCCGGGTCAGAGTTTGGACTTGAGTCCACAGGTGAGAAACAAGATCCAACTTAAGATCACCTTATTTAACCCCCAATATCTGGTGTGGAGTTGGGGAAAATGTCCACATGGTACATTTTCAGAACCATGATCCCTTTCCTCTCTTCCTTTTGGCCCATATCCTCAGACCCTCACCTGGGCTCCGACTTAGCATCCCCCTCCATCTCTCCCGACACCTGCGGCTCCTCATCCACCCTTCCAGGCCACCTGCTGTGGTTTCCGATGCTCTTCCTCTGAGTGAGAGGCCCCTGTCCCCTCAGCAACCGTCACCCATGTGCCCAGCCCATCCATGGCTCCCGGGGCACCCAGACCATCTGATCTACATACACAAACCCCCAACAGAGTCATTGTGGTGCCGGTGCCCGCCCCTCATCTATGGCGTCCCTGGGTGTGCCCGGGTCTCTGCCCAGGAGTCATGGAGATCATGTTGCCTCGGTAACAGTTTAACCAGGTCTTGGGAATCAGGGGCATCACCTGTACACCTGCTCCTGGGCCACCAGGGAGCTGACATCCAGGATGGTCCCTTGGGTGTGACCCACTGGGTGGGTATGGATAGGGTGGGGTCTGGGGTGGGACCAGCCAGGCCGGGTGGTGTCCAGACATGGAAGAGGGAAGGAGGCAAGGAGGGGCTCCTGCCTCCCAGGCTGCCTCTGGGGACACATCCTGGCCTTCCATGTCCCTCCCTTTCTGCTGTCCAAGGATGTCTGTCACCTTGAACGGCAGGCCTGTCCCTGTGTATATGGACTTCTGCCTTGTGGGACCAGCCAGTATGGCCAGGGAGCAAACTCTGGTGTCCTAGGAAGAGTCTTCGGTGGGGTTCCCCGAACACAGGACCTGAGACCCAGACCTGGTGACAGGGTGCGTTGGAGGTACCTGCAGGACGCAGGACTGGGCCCAGGGAGGCGTCAGGAAGGAGAGTTCCAGAGAAGAGCGGTTGTTGGTCTGAAGGCTGCCCCAGCACCCAGGACCCTCGTGGCTGGACCTCCTGAGGAACCGTGGGGAGGGTCTGAGCCTTGAAATCCCCAAGGCAAGATACAAGGGAGCGCTCACTGCTGGGGTGCCGGCCACCACAAGTGGCGTCCTCTGAGGGGCTCTGGGGTCCATGGGGGCTGTGGCAGGTAGCACCAGGGACAGCTCCTGTAGCCTGCATGGGGAGCAGAGGCCAGCCGGGGGGTCAGGGTGGACACTCTGGAGGAGGCCACACAGGTGGTGAAATCTGACAGCTGAGGGGGTGGGGGCAGCCAGCAGAGAGCATTCCAGGAAGGGGGAGGGGGGACAGCACATGCAAAGGCCCAGGGGCAGGAAGGGGGTGAGGCTGTTTTTTTTTTTTTTTGGTACCAGGGATTGAACCCAGGGTGTTTATCCACCAAGCCACATCCCCAGTCCTATTTTATATTTTATTTAGAGACAGGGTCTCACTGAGTTGCTTAGGGCCTCACTAAGTTGCTAAATCTGGTTTTGAACTCAAAGTCCTTCTGCCTCAGCCTCCTGAGCTGCTGGGATGACAGGTGTGTGCCACCTTGCCTGGTGAGGGTGAAACAAGGGCATGGGGGGGGGACAGGAACCTGCTGCTGAAGTCTTCCAGGCAGTAGAGGATGCTGAACTGTCCCCATTACTTTCTGCATCTGACATCCTTCTCCAGACCCAGGTCTCCTTGCAGCCCCGTAGAACCCAGGGCCACACCCTCCAGGACTGTGAGGAGGAGGCGAGAAGGTCACCTGTGCAACGCTGGCTGGCACAGAGCCTTCTATGTGGCAGGTGCCCCCAAACCCTTCCTTTCTTCCTCCCCCTGCTCTGTTCCTGCCTTTTGACTTCAGAGTCCTGTCTCGCCAAGGTCAAGTACATCTCAGGAGGAAATGGCCTGTGCCTGCATTATTGATCCATAGCAGTGGGGGAAGAATGGCTGCCTGGCCTTGGCCTGGAATAAGCCCCTCTCTGCAGCCTGGGACATGAGTACCTGCCCAGCCACACTGCAAACTGGTGAGCACTGTGCACGGGGATGCTCTGCAGACATTGGTGCCCCGCAGCCATGAGCGCCAGACTCTGTCAAGGCCTTTTCTCTCTGGTGCCAGCTGTGATGCAATTGGGATGCTCCAGCACCGCCCCTCCCATCATGAGACCCCCACCTAGACCTTGTCTCAAGTTCTTCCTTCATTAGGTCCTGAGACTGGAATCCAGCCAGCGCTGCCAGAGAGGCCCTGGGTGGGGCTCGCTGGGCTTATGCTCAGTGGAGACTCCAGTTAGGAGCCCACTCCTTCACACCTTGGTGTGAACGAGGTGGAGACACTGTGACCGCTAAATGCCAAAGCACCGGTTAGGGTGGTGGCCTGATCTGAGCTGGGCTGCCCTCCTGCCAGCCCCTGCTTCTCTGGAGGGCAGAGGACATGGGGAGCCAGAGGTTGCCCTGCTTCCTCTCTGGGCCTCCTCCTCCTTTGTGTAAGCTGGAAAGTGGGTCATGGGCCACTGAGGACTTGGCCACTGGAAGTTGGATGTACAAAATGGAATTTCTGTGGCACACAGAACCTAGCACAGCACCTAGCACAGCACCTGGTACATAGCAGGCACCAAACAACTCCAACCAGTGAATGGAGGGATGGAGGGAGGGAGAGATTGAAGGATGGAGGGATGGATGATGGATGTATGGAGAGATGGATGGGTGGGTGGATGGAGGGATGCGTGAAGGATGAATGGAGGGATGGATGAATGATGGATGGAGGGATGATGGATAGATGTATGATGGATAGATGGTGGATGGAGGATGGGACTGGATGATGGATGGAGAGATTGATGGAAGGATGAATGAATGGTGAATGCATGGATGATGGGGATGGATAGATGGAGAGATGAATGCATAAGTGAACTAATGGATGGATGATGGATGGACAGGCAAACAGATGAGTGGGTGGATAGGTGTGTGTGTGTGTGTGTGTGTGGACAGTGCGTGGTTAGGTTGGTGGATGGGTAGGGGGTGTGTGTGTGAGTGGACTACAGGCTCGGCCAGTGGGATGAAGGGATGGATGGATGAGTGCATGGGATGTTAGACGTGGGTTATTTAGAACAATGGGTAGATAATGGGCAGATTAAAACCATAAATAGGCTAGAGGGTGAATGGTTAGAAGGGACATCAGATAAACAAGTGAGTGAATGAAAAGGCTGAGGATTTGCTAATGGGAGGGAACTCATGCATCTTCTCTCCAAACCTAGCCAAAGAAACATCTCCAGATCCTGGCAAAACCCTGACAGCTTCCACAGAAGAATGAAGAGGGAATGAGCCTGGGTTCTGCCCCCTTTTCTGCCAACCCCTCCCACACCACTGCCCATCAGCTCCTCTCACGCTCCCTGCATCTGAGGACCCTGGACCCTAACATAGATGTCACAATCACTTCCACCCAGGGATCGGGGACAGAGGAGCATCTGGCTAGAAGGTCCCTCAAACGTTTCAGAATCAAAACTGGAACTAGGAGTCCTCTCAACAAACAGGTGTTAAATACGCTGGTTCTGGAATGTTCTATACCAACTCAAAAAGATTCTGGTCAGAATGTGATGGTGATGCCCTGGCAAACCTGCTCACTTCCGCACTCCCTCTTGCTCAAGCAGCCATCCATCCACCCACCCACCACCCACCCTCCATCCATCCATTCATCCCTCCATTCATCCACCCCTCCATCCATCCCTCCATCCATCCACCCATCATCCATCTGTCATCCATCCATCCGTCATCCTTCTGTCATCTATCTACCTGTCAATCTTTCCATCCATCCTTCTCACATGCCCATGTGAGACCCGTTTATCTAACCACCTACACAGTAGTCCTTGCTCTGTGTCTTATTCAGTCCTGACCTGGCCCGTAGTAGGTGCACTGCCAATGTTTGAGCCTCAGATGATCCAGGTGATCAGACTAAGAAAAAGGGAGGAACCAAAAGGATATATATGAGGGTGGCAGGGACAGCCAGGCAGGGCTGAGTCAAGAGTGGGGCCTATGTCACCAGGCAGAGATGAGCATGAGAGACTGAAACCAGGCGCATCTAGACCCCAACCCCACCACAGAGCCAAGTGAGCTCAGAAGGCCCTGGCCCTGGAGGTCAGTGTCTTCCCCTGTGGAGTAGAGAGAACTGTGCAATAATAGAAAGTGCATTAGTTCAGGTCCTCGGCAGGAGTTTCCTATGGTCTCTGTAACAAATCCTGCAACCCTACTGCTCAAAACAACATGGACTTATTCTCTTACAGTTCTGGAGGTCAGAGATCTGATGTGGGTCTTGCAGGCTGAAACTGAGCTTTCAGCAGATCTGTTGTGTTTGTTTTCTGTTACTGTAATAAAATCCCTGAGGCTGAATACTTTATTTTTTAAAAAATGGTTCATTTAACTCACAGTTTTGGAGGTGGAAAACCCAAACAGCATGGCACCAGCTCTGCTCACCTCTTTGAGGACATCCCAAATGGCATCCTGTTGGGACAAAGAGAAAGAAGCAGAAACCACATGGTGAGAAAGGAAACCAGAGCTGCCAGGGGAGGCCAAGCTGGTCTTTGAAACACCCTCTGGAAGAACATGACCGGAGTCCCAGGAGAACCCATCCATGCCTTGCAAGGGCAGGGCCCCCAGTGATCTCCCATGAGGCGCCAACCCTTCAAGGTGCCACTGCCTTTAACTGCCACCCCAAGGGCCAAGCTTCCAGCACCAGGGCTTTGAGGGGCACGTAAACCATTCCCAGCAGCTGCGTTCCTTTAGATCCTCTGTAAGAAAGAGCCTCTCCTGTCTTTTCCCACTTCTGGAGACCACCAGGGTCCCTGGGCTCAGGGCCCTTCCTCCACCTTCAGTTCCCAGCCCCACATTGGACACGGACCTCTGCTCTCTCACCGGGCCTTGCTCGCCCTCTTCTTGGGCCCTTATGATGACTGGCAGAATCCTGAATGACCCAGACCCATCTCCTCTCGAGACCCTGGACCGTCACACCTGCAAAGCCCCTTGTGCCCTGGAGGACGATGCCGTCATGGGTGCTGGGGGCAGGAAAGGACCTTCTGGGGAGTGTCATTTTCCAACCACCTCCTTGGAGAAGACGTCAAGATGAGGCTGAGAGGCGGGACCCGGGGGGACCGTGGGCTGTGGGCATGGACACTGGTCGGACTTCCACACTGGAGAGGGGAGGGGAGGAAGGCCTCAGGTGGCCACGAGGGTCTATGGGAGATGCAGCCAGGCCAGTGGGGACCCCTGAGCCAGTGGCCAGTGGAGCAGCAGCTTCCTGCTGAGTCTCCCTTCACCTCCCAGGCGGGTCCAGTTCAGGCTGGAAGCGGCTCTCGAGGGGCTGGACTCTGCTGACATGGCAGTGGTGCAGAGCAGAGCAGCTGGGACCAGCAGCTAGTCACACTCCTGTGGCAGGAGCCTGGGGGCGGGGTGCTCATGGCAGAGGTTCCTAGCACAGGCTCTGGCTGAGACAGTGGCCCTGGGTCCCAGGGAAGCTAGGCAGGGGGAGGGTCCGTGGTCCCAGGGGGAGGCCTGGACTCGAGCCCTGGGAGTAGGGGACCCCTGAGCCACCCAAGATGGGTGCCCTCCCACCCAAAGGAGTGCCAAGAGGGCCTCAGGATTTCCTCTGGGTCTGTGAAGGAAGCTCCCCAGCTCATTTTCAATGTAAAGAAATATCTGTTGGTGTTCACGTCCTCTGCCACTTACTTAGCGGCCATTAGTGAAGAAAAATTCTTACCCCTACAGTCTTGTAAAATGGTCTCAATTAGAATTTTCCATTCTAAACCTGAACTGGATGATGTAGGATTCTCTCTCTCTCTCTCTTTTTCATTCTTCTTACATTATCCCCAGGATATGGATATCCTTCAAAGACACAAAGTCAGACTAATAGGATGTCAACATGCAAGGAAAAATATCTGCACACATATGTTCTGGAATGATCTCTGAATCTGAGAATAAGGCAGGCAGCCATGCCCTTACTCTACACTGTTACTCTTTGCAGACATTGCTAATCGATCATAGGACAATGTCCAGTGGGCTGGACCTTATCTCAACAAAGGGTGATTGTATAATTGACAATGAACAGTGGGACACTTTCAATAATGCCAAGGGACGTGGCTAATAAGTATGTCTGAATCAGTTATAGACAGAGATGACCTGAGGACCAGCTGCCTGGACATTCCAAATCAATATCTACTCCACCCCATGTTATGGGCAGCCATCACCAATCACCCACAGATGGGCACATGAGAGCTGCAGGATTTGCTTTCCAGGTGTGGCCGGGTATGACTGCGAGGGATGATGTGCCTTCTAAGGACTCGTGGCTCAGGCCACCTCTTATTTCTGGGATGGAGTTCTGCTGGAATTGCCCCAAGGTGTGCGGGGGCCACTCAACCCTGCAGGGTGTGACCTGCCCTTGGTTCTGCATTCCTAAGCCTCAATGACAGACATTTCCTGAGGAGGTCTTCAGGCCTTGCATCCCACAGAACATCCTCAGGAGGGGACTGTGCATGCCTCTGTCCCTGAACCCTGAGTTTGGCTGTCCTTACTGGTCCCTTGAAGGACGGGCAGGCGCTCCTCACCACACCATGGGAGACGAGCTTGGGTGGAGTGAATTCCAGAAGGGGTCCCGCTCAGGGTGGCAGGTGACCTGGTTTTAGCCTCATGTTCTGACCCTGTTGCAGTCGTTGTGGTTACAGGGGGCTGGGGGCTGCAGGGCTCCCCCCACCCCGGTCCCTTTCATCTGAGGATTCCTGGGGATGTCCACAGCTCACAATGAAGGGGGAGCAACAGACTTCCATTGTGTGGATGTGACCTTGGTGGACAGTTTCCACCTCCTCAATCCACAGCTGGACAAACCGAGGCTCAGAGGGCTGTTCCTTGCTGGAGGTCACTGAACCAACTCGAGTCCCAAACTCCAGGTTCCTGCCTCCTTGTTCTCTTTAGCCCTGTCTGAACCATCTGGGAAATGGGTACAAAGAAGGTTGGTTTTCTGAGTCAAGATAGCTTTCTGTGTCTGGTAGAAGATGCTAAGGGGCTGGAATAAAGACTCAAAAGTCCGATTCTAGCATGAAGGGATCAAAATGAACATTTATCCGTCTCCTACTGTATGCCAGGGTGGTTCCACGCTGACTTAATACAAATGCCTCATTTGGGTACCGGGGATGGAACGCAGGGGCACTCAACCACTGGGCCACCTCTCCAGCCCTATTTTATATTTTATCTAGAGACAGGGTCTCATTGACTTGCTTTGGACCTCACTTTTGCCAAGGCTGGCTTTGAACTCACGATCCTCCTGCCTCAGCCTCTTGAAAAACTGTGATGACAGGCTTGTGCCATCACGTCTGGCCCAAACTGCTTCTTAGATTCCCCAGCTCCTAAGAGACAGGACCTCTGCCCATTGCACAGATGGGGAAACACCCTCAGAGGGCACCAGAGTTCCCGCGGCAGGCCAGGGCAGCAGGGCATGAACCTGTGCCTGGCCAGGGGCAGGACTGTGTCCCATCACCTGCAGCTTCCTGGAGCTGATCAGCAGAAGCTGCTCCATTTAGCCTTTTCCCAAAGCCCGCTGAGTCTCCAGATGAGATGCCTTATAAATACGTAGAACACAGAAGAAGGAGTGCATCAGGGGCTGGGGACAGAGGTGGCAATTCATGAGCCTGCCTGACATCCCCGGTCTCTGCTGTGTCCTGAGCACGGCCACATTACTGAGCTGATTCTCATGGAGACAATCATTTTACAGATGGAGAAACTGAGGTTCAGAAAGCGGGGGCCACAGAGCAAGGAGAGGGCCAAGCCGGGACTCAGCCTCCCTCCCACACTGGAGTTCTTCCTGGTTTGCCTCAGTGGGGACAAGGCCTTGGTGAGGACAAGGCAGCATTTCTCACCATATAGGCACAGAGCAGGCCCAGGAGATGGATGGTGCCTTCTGCCTCCCCTGCCATGCACAGGCCTGTCTGCGAGGGGCCTGGGGCAGCCGGGTTCCCTCAGATGCTACCCTTGTTTCCAGTGCCACATCTGGACTGGGGCAGGCTGACTCCACTCAGGCCTTCTCCCCACTGCCCGTGGGAGCTCAGTGGACAGCAGGTGCCAGCTCGTAGCCACCGCCTGTTCCACCAGTCAGACCAGGGCCTGGCATTTAAATAAAGCCATCATGACAAAGAAATCCCAGTAACAAGGGCAACCTGGCTGGTGAGCCTGGAGCACTCAGCTGACTATCGGGGTCTATGTGGTCCACACCTCTGAGCGTGAGCCTCAGTCCCAGGAGTCAGGGCCCAGGCCGGGCTGGGACAGGCCAGTGGTGCTTCCCTTTCCACCCTGGACTTCCGTTCTGGCGGTGGCCTGGTCTCCCACCAAGGGCCCTTCCTTGACCTCGGACTCTGCGTGAAAGTCACGCTCAGCAAGGAGGGCAGAGGGCACAGGGCAAGAGCCGTCACTTAGAACGAGCTCGACTCTGTGCCCAGCACAATCAGCGTGGTCTGAATCTGTGGGTGGGCCCGAGGGTCCCCAGGTTGCAGACGAGGAAATGAAAGCTTCCTGGATGAGGAGACCCCTGCCCAGACCCCCCACTGGAAAGGACAGGCACCCTCAGGCCTCAGTGTGCACCCCACATGCTCTGCTGGGTGCTGGGCCGCTCCCACGTGGAGCCTCCTGGGGACCAGACCCCGGTGCTCCCTGGCCGTTCTCCCCATGGCTGCTGCAGCTCTGCAGCTCCACAAGCCAGCAGCCAGATGATCAGTGTCCACACGGCAGGCCTCAGCTGTGGCCCTGAAGGCTGAAATCCTCCTTGCTGACCCCCATGTCTTGCAGGGCAGCAGGTTCAGCCTGGGATGGAGCATATGGTGGGAAGTCACCTGTGCAGGACCGAGAGCTTGCAGGAACATTCTGCGTCCATTCTCTTGGGCAGAGGGCACGCCACCAACCCTGCTCTGAAGCCCCCCATACTCACCCATGTTGGGGTCACCTTGGACTGGCTTTCCTGGACTAAAAAGAGGGTTCAACTCACTGGCTGTGTGACTAGAGCAGGTTGCTTACCCTCTCTGGACCTCACTGTCTTACCTGTAAAGAGCTTATGACAGCTGGGTCATCTCCCACAGTTGGAGGGACTCTGAGGAGCTGGGATGCCAGCCCAGGAAGACCACTTGCCCTCCACCACCTTTCATGAGGCAGCCCCCTCCCCTGCCGACATGCTGTGGGTCCCTGTCTGTAAAACAGGTCTCACTACAGGCCCCTCAGGGGTCACGCTGCCTGTGGCAGGCAGCCCACCTAGGGTCCCCACTGGACAGGTAGCTGCTATTGTCAGTGTGCATTCCCAGCATCACAGGGCCCTGCCTACCCAGGGCATGCCACAGACTCAGTGGACAGGAGCCAACAGCAAATCCCGGCTGCTTTGACCTCAGCGCCCTCCTCTGCAGGGAATCCCATGGGATTCTGGGAGAAGGGGGAGGACTAGGACAGCAATCCACAGAGGCCTGCAGCCCTGCCCCCTACTTCCTCCCCCTCCCCTACCCACTCCACCCCCCAGCAGTACACAGACACATGGGAAGAGGAACATGGATACCAGTCACGTCCCCTCCAGGGCTGGGCTGCCCCCAGGGTCCTTCTGAGGACAGGGATGAGTGACCTCCCAGCAAGCTTCTGGGTCAGGACAGAGGGTCACCAGGACAAGATCCCTCGCCACGGCCATGCTTCACCTGCCACGTCAGGCTCACCTTGGGAAACCCGAGCCCCAAGTCTGACCTCAATATGGGCCTGTCTTCTCCCTGGGCCTCTGTTCCCAAGCCTGTGGAATGGGGAGACTGAATATGCCTTGTGACCATCTTCTCTGGGGTCCCCAGGGATTCTGGACCTCAAGGGGGGCTCAGGGGGTCTGTTGGCATGGGAGGGGGTATCCAAGGAGGGGGGAGAG
Source organism: Sciurus carolinensis (assembly GCF_902686445.1). Lineage (NCBI taxonomy): Eukaryota > Metazoa > Chordata > Mammalia > Rodentia > Sciuridae > Sciurus > Sciurus carolinensis. Next base: position 1,328,090 of record NW_025920122.1, on the reverse strand, counting down.
TGAGGTGGCAGGAGGTGGCTTGGACAGGGCTGCGGGTGACACCTCTCCCTCTAAGCCTTGCCCTGACTGCTCTGACATGCAGGTGAACTTGAAGGTGAACTTGAAATGTCCCCAAGCCATGAGCTCCCTGGGACCCAAAGTCCAGTTCAGTCCTGTCCCAACACAGTCCCCTGTGGGGCTCTCTAGCCAGCTCCTGGGCTCCCCGTGAGTTCCAGGCCAGGGTGGCCCTGGCTAGGTCTTCTCATGGGGGATTTGTCTGTGGGGTTTTGGTCCATCATTTCCTGAACGGGTGCATGTCCAGGAGACACCTGGAGCTGGTGTTCACGCACATCACGGGAATTGGCCTGCTGGCTGCCTATGTCACAGGGCCCTGTGCAAAAAGGCCACCTGAGCTCCCGTTCAAACATCCTTTAGGTGGTTCTCAAGCCTGAAGTCAGGGACTCTCCTGGGAGGTCCTGCTGAGCCTGAACTCAGTACATCTGCACAGGTCACGGCCCTGGAGGCTGACCTGAGTTTCTGTATGATGCTGTTGGTCCCTGGCCATGCTTCAAGGAGGCAGCAGCCAAGGGACCCAGACCCCAGCATGCCACATGAGCTTGGACAGCGACCTTGGCCTCCCCAGGACTCAGTCTCCCCAGTGGGAAGGTGAGAGTGTCAGCTGCAATGTCCTCTAAGCCACCTACCTGCTGGCACCCTGCTCCCCACGAAGCCCCCCTGTGACATGCCTCTGTCAAACCTCCAGCCGGAATCAGATTACCGAGGTGACCTTCCATGTCCAGCCGGCTGGAAATGAGTTTTGAACAAAGCCCACGTTCCTTGAGAGCTGATCGATTTCCTGAGTTCCCAAGTCCACCACCATGCTGCCATTTCCCAGCCAGTGCCAGGAAAGAAGCAGAGGCCAGACCCAGCAAGCAGGTAGGTGCGCAGTTGGCCAGGGCTCCCCATCAGAGGCCCCTGTCTGCTTGGGCCTCCCTGTCTCCAGACATCAGGGGCTCCTGCAGGGGAGGAGGGTCCCGCTGGGGCACTGGGGAGGACAATCAGAATGAAACAGAGGTCAGACCCCCAGTGGGATCTGCTGACTTTAATCCCATAATGGAATCCCCGGGGGATGGGGGGAATGGTGACTTCCAGACATGCGTGGGGAAAAACACGGCTTTTAGAACCATTAGCAAGTGGGTGTGCTGGGAACTGGGGCAGGGGGCTGGGGTGGGAACATTAAGACTCTGTTCCTGCAGGTTTCTGGGCCCGAGCTTGCCATACGAGCATCAATCTGTTCCAGCATTTGACTTTCAACCATGACAAAAATGTGGGCAAATTAATTGTTCTCAGGATATTACACATCAGAGTCCATTCATCCTTTCTGAGAGAGATGCTTACAGAATACTAATGGGGAGGGTTCCAGGCTGCTGCCAGTGATTTTCTTGTCACCAGGGACCCACCAGGTCCTGCTGTCTATCTCCCCCTGGCTGGGGGTGCCCAGGCCGAGCCCCCACCAATCATTTGCCTGCTACCTTGGTTTGCCATTAGGGGCCCAGGACAGAGGGGAACAGGTGGACCCAACCTGAGACCTCCCCCCACCCTCACCTGGGCATCTTCTTTCCAGGAAACTTCGAGATTGTATTATGCAAATTCCAATATCTGCATGCAGGCACACGGCCGGAGGAACACCAGAGATAATTACCAAATTATGCACATTGAGTGGATTTTCCTGAATCCCACCCCTTAAAAGACACAGTGAAAAACCAGGTCAGAAAAGAGTCAAGCAAGCTCTCATCACCCCCATCCCCAGGTAACTGAGGACAGAAGGGAGGAAACCTGGGGGTGGAGTGCGGGACCCAAAGTGGGTGGCAGGACTTCCAGCTCCAGGCTGTCACCCTTGTCCAGATGTCCTTGGGCAAGTCATTTCCCTGGTCTGCAGAGGGGAGGGCAGGGACAGGCGTGACGTCCTTTGAAATGCCGGCAGGGCATGGTGGTGTGGGGTGCTCTGACCTTAAGGCTGACCAGAGCAGAACAGCATGGTCCCCCCTCCTGGGAAGCCCTGGGGCTTCCTCTCACCCTGCAGATCTTCCTCCTGTGGTCTTCTGCGGGGTGTACCTCTATGGTTATCAGGGGAGGCCCAGGGAGGCTGGTCGGGGAGGCTCAGGGAGATGATCATTCATTCTACAGGCTGCAGCTCAGAGCATGAGGACAAGGGACAATCCTGAGCTCTGGGAGACGGGCTGAGCTCAGTACTACTCTTGTGCAGGAAAAACCCCTCCCCTGGCAGATACCTTTCCTGATCGGGTGAGGCTTAGTACCAGGCCTCACCTGGCGGACAGCTCGGAACCCCATGGAACAGGGTGTGGTTCTTACTTCTCATGGTCCTGGAGCACCCTGAATGCAGGGAAATCACCAGTGGGGCCTCACCCCAACTTAGCAAATCCCAGATCTATCACAAAAGGAAGCTAAAATGACCTCCGCTGCCACAGCCACCATCACCCCCACCTGTTATGGAACTCTTAGTACTGAGAACTTTCCATGAAATTTCCAACCCACTGACCTTTTACAACCACTGTATGAGTTGAGTCCTATTCTAATCTCTGCCCTTTGAGATGAGAAAACGGAGACTTGGAGAGCCTAATCCACTTGGCCAAGGTCACACAGCAAGGCTGTTGCTGTGCTGAGATGTAGACCTGCATCTGTCTGGCTTCAAAGCTCACTGGCTATACTGTACATGTAGCTTTTTAGTCCCTCTTTCCCCCTGCCCTCAGGGAAAGGGTAAACTTCCTCACCCCCTGCCCTACTGGCTCTCTCCACCCCCTATCCATTTCTCCCAAGATGCCTTCTTGGACAGCAGTGGGCAGGGAGAAAATCGAGCCTGCTACTTGGTAACTGCATGGATATTTATGCACCTATAAACACCACACATACCTTCTGCATGATTTGGAGCTAAATGCGGTGTTACTTAATTAATGCACATGTAACACTCGAGAATATTACACCTGTTAGAACTAGTGGACAATTAACACTCCGGGACCGCCAACATGTCCCATAGGCACCGACTTGGAATCGTTTCTGCACGGAGCTGACTGCCCCGGGAAAATGCCCCCACCTACAGCCTGTCCACCACCCACCTCCTTGTGTGGGGCTTATTTCTCCTTTTAATCCTTTGCTATATTTAATCCCAATACCTCTTCTCTATTTAATCTGGCAATTTGGCATCCTTGCTTGGGAAAATTATTTTACATAAAATGTTGTATTATACATCTGATGATGTAAAAAACATTTCTGTTTTGGTGGTGTTGTGCACAAAAGAACTCTCTAAGCTCCATGCAGCTGGGACTGCTGGGTCATGAAACATTTTAAATTTCTTGCTTCTTCTCAGATTTCTTGTTTCAATGCTCATAAATGAAAGAAAAGTCACCTCTTCTGGGAAGCACCCCCAGATTGCTCCAGCCTGTTCTAATGCTTTTCTCTGTGGATTGGCTCGCGGAGGGGCTAGTTGGCACCCCAGCCCTTATAGATGAGAGAAAAAATCCAGAGATTTTTTTTTAAACCCGCTCTGCTCTTTGGAGTTGCCAAGGATGAAATAAGATTTGGGTGTCGTGCAAACCTGCAGTTGAGTCTCTGCTGCACATCCATCTTTCCATCTGTCAAATGGCTGGCCACATGACTTCTTTAGTGATGACTTCTCCATCCTCACGTGCCAAGGCACCTGGCTCATACAGGGTCCTGTAGTAAATGACACAGTACCCGGAATAGTCCATAAATTAGGCACTTCCTACCATTAGGAGGAGCACTGGGAATAGACGTCACTGCCCGAGGGAAAGAAGTCCTCAGCCAATGACGGACCAGTGCCAGGTATCAATACCTGGCTCCCTCACTGGCTCCCGTGTGATGACTTTGAAAGGCCTGTTCTGCAGGGTCCCCTGCTTTCCTGAGCCCAAACCTGCCATTTAGTGCAGCCAAACTTCACTGCTGACCCTTTGAGAACCCTTCCTTTGTCCCTGCTCCTGCATCCTGGACTCCATCCCAGATCAGCAGGTCCAGGGGTGCTTATCTGGGGCTCAGCTGCTGGCCCAGCAGGTTAGCGAGTGGTGGATCTCCCTGGTCCCCTGATTAGGGTTCCCTGAGATTCCTCCAGACCCCTCCCCAAGCCCCCAGTGGCCCTTGGACCCTATGTCCTCAAGCTAGGGGGACGAGCAGGGTCCCCAGGCCTGGCCTTCAGATCCACTCCCACCACTGTTTCCAAAAGGGATTAAATAAATACGTCCAGTGGGAAGGGGAGCCCACCTTCACTGCCCACTGGCAGGAAATTAAATAATGCTCCTTTCTGCCTCTGTGAGCCGGAACAAGCCTTGCGGAGCGTGGGGCAGGTGGGCGGCTGCAGCGATTGGCAGCTCATGGCAGCCCATGGCAGCCCTAAATCAAAGGAGCCGATGAAATTTCTAATAGCAGGAGTGCAAGTTCCCCTCTTGAAAGGCAGCTCATTCCAGCCTTGTGTCAAGGATATTAAGCCCAGAGGACAAGTGGCTGTGGCCAGGCTGGACCCAGGCCAGAAGCCAGCTGGGCCAGGGAGATGCAGATCTTTCCCCAGCTGCAGCCCTGGCTGTTCTTGAAATGGTCCCAGGTTGAGCTCTGGGACATGCCTAGTCTGGACTTGATGGGTGTAAGTTTGTGACATGGGGCCATAGATTGCCACAGCAGGGGATTTTTCATTTTTTTCCCCAGTTGGGCAAAACAAGGCTCAGAAGTGTTAAGTGCTCTGCTGAAGGTTGCACAGCAGGGACACAGTCTCTTTGTATGAGCAGACAGGGAAGGGGATTCAGTCAGGTCTGATTCCATGTTGCACAGCTCTAAAAGGGATTCAAGTCTTGCCACACAGAGCCTGGAGCCACTTCTCATGTGACCAGGCCCTGTCTCTCTGTTCTGCTTCCTAGGCCACTCCTCAAAGAAATGAGCCAGCTCTGCATCTTTCCAGATGCCCTCAGGCCATGGAAGAGAGGAAACATATCCACAAACAACCCTCAGGAGCCTGTCATATCAGCACAAAGCCAGCTGAATGCTGAGCTCTTGAACTTGAACACCAGAATTCCTGAGATTCACTTGTTTCTACCACACTGACTGTGTGATCTTGGGTGAGTTACCTATATTCCCTGCCTTCAGCTTCCTCACCTACAGAATAGAAAAAAAAGAGCACCTGCCTCCTAGTGTCAATGTGATTCATGTTGAGGACACAGCACACATTGGACCCACAGAATGCCCTTTCTTACTGGCAAACCAGTCTCCCCACCTCCCTTCCTTTCTGCCATCTGTACATCCATCTTTCCATCCATCCATTCACCCATCCACCTATCCATCCATCCATCCATCCACCAATTCAACCATCCATCCACCCACGCATCCATCCACACACCCATCCATCCACTCACCCACCCACCCATCCACCCATCCATCCACCATCCATCCCCCCATCCACCCATCCACTCATCCATCCACCCATCCACCTACTCACCCATTCACTCATCCATTCACCATCCATCCACCCATCCACCAACCCATCCCATTTATCCATTCATCCATTCATGCAGCCACATTTCCAATGATCTTTTTATCCGCCTGTCCATGCATTTTCTGCTGTGGCCACAGGGTCTGGCACAGGGTCAGTAACTCGATATTTAATTTCCTATAATCAGAAGTGTGACTATCGTGCTGAGTGCTCTGGGTACTGGGAACCTGGCTGGTCCAGGTCTCTCCCAGAATCTATTGTCTCAAAGGCCTCAGGAAAATAGTGAATGGGGCTTCACAGAAATAGCAGTTGTCAAAAACGGGCCGTAGAGGGGGGATTCGATGCTACATGAGTGACATTTGGTCTTCCTGCTTAAGAGAGGACCTCCCTGAGGCAGGGTCCTCCCCCCGGGGAAGCAGAGACTGTTTAGGCCAAGGGGATCTGGGAGGGCAGAGGTCCTGAAGCAGAGGGGGACAGTGAGGGTGGGTCCCGGAGCCACCTTGTGGCCCAGGCCTTAGGGAAGGTCAGTACACTAGGGAGATATGAGAGGAAGTGCTTGGGGTCCGATTTTGCAGATGAGCAAACTGAGCCCAGAGATAACCCCACAAGCAGAGCCAGGGTGGAGCTGGGGTTGCTGCCTTCTAGTCCAGGGTCTTCCTAGTGGGAGTTGGTGCAGCCAGAGCTGAGTGGCAGGTGCATCTTAGCTCAGAGGGTTCCTCTACGGTGCCACAGCAAGGTCTGGTGAAGTGGAAGAAGCTGAGACTCATGAGTTCATTTGCAGCTGGAGGCAAGGAGCTGGATTTGAACCCAGGGCCAGGTGCTGGCACGTGGGCAGGGTGTTGGGCTGGCCCACTGGGATGCAAGTTGGACCTGGGATGAAGTGAGAGCCAGGAGCCAGCCAGCTAGGTCCTCTGGGCCCATTTGAGTGCCCTCAGCCCTGCCTGCACCTCCAAGGATAGATGCTTGACTCTTTCTTCCTGTCCCTGTTGTCTCTGAACTCTGGTTCTGTACCAGAATGGGACCACGAGGGCCTTTTGTGCAAACTGCAAAGCCCCTTTCTTTGTGATCTGATTGCCTTTTCTGCTTTGGAATCCAAAAATCTGACAGGAAACTTGGTGCCTGCCTGGGGTTGGAGGAGTTCCTTTTGCTCTCCTTGTGGAAGCCATTAGGGGATGTGGCTGGGCCGGCTGGCATGTGCATTTGTGCTGGCTCCTTCTCCATACCCACCCGTGAAAGTGTGTCCAGCTGTCAGCCCAGAGCCCGGCCGGATGTAATGCATACCTGGCCTCTGGGAGGAGGGCTGCTGTCTTGGGGCGCCCTTGCCAACCAGCTCTGTGGCCAGGGCAGGGCCTGCCGCCCTGGTCGGGCTCCTGGGGCTCAGGCAGAGGGGGCTTGGGTAGGCAGCAGGGGAGCTTCCTGCAGGCCTTGCCTCTGGGGACTGGCAGGTGTGAGGCAGGTTGACCAAGCTGCCCTGGGGGCATGGATGAGAGGGCCCCTGAGGCGGGAATGTGGGGTGCTGGGAGGGTGCAGGAAAGGTACAGGGGAGACAGACTAATGTGGAGAGAAATGGGTGAGAAATGGAGAAAGGCAGAAAAGGAGGGTGGAGGGGAGGGAGAGGGAGAGGAAGGAGGAGGGGGAGGAAGAGGGAGAAAAAAAGATTTTTTTAACAGAGAGAGAAGCAGAGAAGAGAAATTTAGGGGAAAGGAGACACCTGGATGGATCCTGAGAGGATTTTCTGGAAGTCTAATGAAGGCAGCTGGGATCCTCCCTCAGGCGAGTGGCTGGAAACCCTTCCTGGCCATGTGACCTTGGGCAAGTCCAGGCCCTGCTGGTCCTGGTCGGTCTCCCTGTCTGTCTGGAGCCTGCTGCAGGGTGGTGCCTGGGAGTTCTCTCCAGGGAACACTGGGGGTGGGAGCCCAGCACCTGGCGAGGACCCTGTGCCTGGGGATCGAGGTACATTGCTTGTCTCGGTGGATCTGGACGATCTCATGTCCTGGCCCCGCGAGGGCCTCACTAGTGCTCTGGGCAGGTGCTGGGCTTCCCTGTGCTGGTGGTTGTGGTGTCTAGCAGCTGGGGACTGGCTGCCTCTGAGGACCAAGGGTGGTGTGCGTGTCCACACCAACCTGTGGGACACCCCTGTCCCGGGAGACTGTCCCAGGAGTCTGGCTGGCCATCCCTGCTGGAGAGTTCCTCCAGGGCTTCAGGTCACCAGTGACTCTGGTTGATGCCCGTGGACCAGGGGACAGTGAGGCAGTGGGAGGGATGGAGCCCTGGGCCACCCCAGCTTCTTCTGGGCCCTGACCTGGGCATAACCACAGCCCAGGCCACCCCACAGCATCAGGACCCTGGGCTGAGAGGGAGGCCTTGACCCCACCCCTGCTGTCCCTCTGCAGGGTCCTTCTGGGACTGCCTCTGGCTGTGAGCTCTGGAAGAGCAAGGTCACATCTGATGGCTCATCTTGTCACCTGCGCCCAGTACACAGTGGGTGACAGCAGCCAGTGCCTTCCTGCTGTCCACTCCTCTCTCCCCTGAGCACCTAGGGCATCCATGTCCACACAGCCCTGCAGAAAAGAACGCTGTCTCCTCCAGCCGTGGGCCTCAGTGGCTCCGCCTATAGGGGGTCCCGAGTGAGTGTGGCTCTGCTACAGAGGACCCGTAACCCAGCCAGCATGGTGGCCCAGGAGGAGGACCCTGTGGGGGTCAGTGGGGCTTCTTCCAGCCACTCAGGAGTGCTGAACCTGGAGCCCTGAGCTCGGACAGTCCACCGAGTCAACAGCAGGTGGGTGGCCTCAGGTTTCCCGCCGCTGACCCGAGAAGCCCAGCTCCTGTCCTGTGTTGGGCTCCCTCTGACCCTCGCTCAGCCACAGGAGCAGGTCATATCCTCACTGGCCTCAGCAGTGGCCCTGCTCACTGTGGGCAGAAGTCACAGCAGGGAGGGGCCTGCCCGGCCACAGGGCTGAGCTTCCTCTGTGGTCACAGCCTGGCCCCAGGACATGGTCAGGGCAACCGCTGGGATGAACCAGAGCCTGAGGGTCGTGGAGGCGGAGGACGGCGGGGACAGGGGAGGGAAGATGGGGGCTGAAGATCTGAGTCCGCCCCACCCCAGGTCACCTCCTGTCTGCACCCAGGTCCTCAGGCTCAGGTGACCTCTTGGTCCCTCAATGTCCCCTGCACAGTGGGGACAGGCAGGCTCAGTGTTTGCATCCTGCTGGGAACTCTCATGTCCCGACCCTGGAGACCAGGACCTGGGATTTTGAATCAGTCCTATGTGTCCCCAGGGATCCACAGGCTTCCCCTGGAGGTCAAAGTTCAAAATTCCAAACCAAACATTCTCTCGGTTCTAGGAAAAGGTGAATTATGTCCTGCAGATAAGACCATATTCCCTGGCTGCTGGACCCTGTCCAAGGGCAGCTGGCAACTTCCTGCAGATGGTGTCACTTTCAATCACTCATGAAGGAGGGTTACAGAAACCACCAAATGGGAAGAGACAGGGAAGGGCATCATTGGCAGTGGGAACAGAATATGCAGAGGCGCAGAGTCATGAAACAGGCTGGTGTTGACCCAGTGGTAGTTCCGTGGTCTGGAGTGAGGGATCCTTACAGGTCAGTAGGATCATGGGTTTGGGGAAGCAAGCCCGACTGGAGTGTGTTTCTGGTTGGAGGTGATTCATTTTAAACAGATTTAGTTTTAGAAATTGTGTTTATCCTAGGATCTGGTTGGATAATTCACTGGCGACCACCGGTGAGTTCTAAACTAGTCTGGATCTGGGTAGACTGGTTCAGAAGCTGGTGTCCATGGCAATAATCCATACCTGAGAGCCTGGTGGGCAGGGAGGAGGAGTCCAAGTTCAGAGATGTATAGAAATGGAATTTACAGCACAGCATCTGGTGACCCATGGGAAGGGTGATAGACAGAGAGATACTGAGTGCAAGGGCCAGACTTCTGGCTTAGGGACATTCAGGGAGATGGCATTTCAATGGGAAAATCAGGGACAAATGAAGTGGGTTTAACTGGGCACAAGTCAGGATTGAGGAATGGCAATTGTATCAGTCACCAATGACCACAGTAATGCTATGTAACAAAATAGCCCAAAAAAAATCACAATGGATTTTGGTCATCATCTGTTTAGCTCATGTCCATGGGTTTGACTGCTATGGACTGGGCTGGGCTGATCCAGGCTGGCTTCGCCTGGAATGACTGGGATCATTCGACTGGGTTACATATTATCTCATCCTCCAATCAGCTAACACTTGTGTGTTCTTTGGGCCATAGCAGGTGCCCAAAGCCAGAGCAAGCCAATCAGAAAATCCCTTTTAAATCCCGTTTGTGTCACATTTGCTAGTATCACAATGGTCAAAGCCAGGGTCAGGATCAGGGACACTGTGGGCACCTGGTCAAGGTTGTGGATGTGGGAAGCAGGGCCTGTGAGAGTTTCAGGAGTCATAAGTAGCACTGCAGATTTAGGGCTGTGGACCATGGACCTCCCTGAAGCCTTGGATGGGAGGTCACAGACCACCAGGGCAGGGCTCTGTCTACTGGGACCTGGACACCTGGGAGACCTTGTCCCTCCCTTTCTCCCAATCATCCTCTGCCATGGGAGAGAAACCTCTGGGCTCCTGGTGCTGGTGGATCCCTGCTTACCATGTGTATAGTAGATGCTCAGCTAAATATGGTTTTGGGAACACTGCTGGGGGTTAGCCCCTTGTGGGCCAGCACACAGACCTGGCCCCAGGGTGGCCGTGGGTGACTTTGGGCCCTGGCACAGCCCCTCTGCTTCCACCAAAACAAAATGGTGTCATGTTTTCATTCCAGAAGAGTGTTCTGGAGCCTTCTGGTACTGCTTTCCCTCCTCCCACAGTGCAGGAGGAGGAAGGGATGGTCCTGGTTTTGCAGAGAACTTGGAGGTGCCATAAACCCATGGTCCACGCCTGGCTGGTGAGAGGCATGGCTGGGGGCCCAGGCCAAGTCCAGGTGGGACAGCTCTTCCCATGCAACCGGCCACACCCTGGGCAGCTGTTCCTTGTTGTGCAGCTTGAATCTGAGGTTGGGGCAGACAGAGCGTCCCCAGGGACAGTGCCTGTGTGACGGCCCCCATGGAGCCACCCAGGCCTCCTCCTCAGCCAGGGTGATTCCCTTAGAGGGTTTTTTTTTAAGACAAGAAACAGCAGGAAAATATCTCTCTTCTGCTTCTTGGTTTTCCTTTACAGCTTCTTTTCTTCTATATTTAATTTTTTGTTTTCAACGCATTCCAGGGGAGTTGGGGGGAGCCGTGGAGGGTTATTGATTTATTATTTATGGCAAATCATAGGTCGCTTTGCTTCTTCTGTCCTTCTCCTCAGTGTCCTAAAGGACGACCCAAGGAAAGCATCAGAGTGCAGGGGTCCGGCCACATCCCTCCTGCTCATCTCCACCTTTGCACCCAGTGGGGGCAGCCCTGAAGGTGGCCCCTTGGAAAAGAGGGAAGGAGCTGGTGTGACATCTCCTTGGGGAAGGGGTGTGACCCTCAGGGACACTGAGAGTGTCACCAGGCTGCTCAATGGCCCGTGGTGGGGCTGGGGGACGTGGGGCCATGTGGCTCTGAGCTGGATTCCCATCAGCCAGGTACTCACTGTTGGCATTGGACCTGCTATTTTGCTGCCACCATTATTCTCCCACACACCACTTTGCAACCCAGATTAGCCTGCAAACCTTCTGAACCTCCTCACCAGTCAGGGTCCCTTGTTACTAGCCCGGGACATTCCCAGACTTAAGAATAGCTCCGCCGCCATCCTCCCCCCTTACCCTGGGGCAGACACTCTGCCTGTCCACTTAATAAAAATCTCTTGCCTGAGTTCCCGCGTCTGGAGTGGGTTTTTGGGTTCTCTCATGTACTGTGTGACCTGGACTCTGGTGTCCCCCTCTGAGACTGTTTTTTCCTCTGTGCACACCTCCTGAATCAGGAAGTCATTAAGATAATGCTCAGTGCATGTTAATGTAGAGAATTGGCTCTCATTTAATAGATTTTTAAAAATCCCTGTGCACCCATTTCTCCATCCACCCACCCACCCACTCACCCATCATCCATGCACCCATGTGCAAGGGTCCTGTGGTGAGCAGTGCCTGCTGCCAGAGCCCCAGAGGAAGTTCCACAGTGGGCAGAGGGTGGAGGTGGGGAAAGAACGACTGCAGGGGAAGGGTAGGGTTGGTCTTGAGATTTCAGGAGAATACTGGTCTGTATTCTAGGATTCTAGAAGCTATGAAAGGATGAGACCTAGGTTTTTGAGAACTCCCTGATTCCTCCAGTCCTGGGATGGACAGTGGATTCAGAATGGGAGACACACACAGTGGCTCCCTCTAGGTCAACCTGCCTGCCAGGGCACCCCCAGGGAATGGCTGCAGCCAGCATAGCCTGCTGGGACACAGGGAGCCCAGAGCCCCCCGACCCCCAAGCCAGTGGGCTCATTTACATGATCCCAACTAATTCTCCCAGGGTTTGTAAATGTATGCAAACCACAATGCAGGAGAGTCCAAAATAGCAGATGCATTAGCATCCCCATGAGAATATTGTTTTATGCAAACACCCTGCTGGGCTGGCTGAGTGGGTGGGAAGAGAGGCAGCCCCCAGGACTCCAGCAAGGCCAGCCTCCTGGCCTCTCCTCCGTGGGTCCATGGGTCCTTGACCAAGCCTCTGCAGGGAAGAGGGCTCCATGGGGGACCTGGGGTGGACAGAGGTTCCTGGATGGCAGACAGGGCCCCCAGGGGGTAGGACAATGCCCCCACAGGGACCCTGCCCAGTCCCGGCCTCCATCCTCTGACCCTCCCTCCCACTTCTGGCCCTGAGAGGCTGGCCCTCCTGGTCTTTGGCACTGCCTCTTCCTGCTGAGTTTCCTCTGCAGCTCTTCACCTGCCTCTGTGGCCACCGGGGTCCTTTGTCCTTCTCTCTGCAATCTCCTGCTCCTTCCTGTCTGTCTTTCAGGATCTGCTTTCCCTCTGTTCCTGGGACTCTTGTTCTCTGCTGCCTGGCCTACCTGCTGTGTCCCTGTCCCTCTTTCTAATCATCCTCCCTCCCTGGAGACTGTCCCGAGTCACACAGTCTCCCTCTGTCCTGTGAGCACAGAGGCTGTCAGGCTCAGGGGTCCCCACAGACACCCCTCTCCCTGCACGCTCCCTGGGGCACCCAGTCTCCCGAGCACAGCCCTGGAAGAGCCCATCTGGATGGCAGTGGGTACTGAGAGGCATCGGCCTTCCCTGCACCGCACCCAGGCTGGCCCTGCCAGCTCGGGTGGTCTAGCCTGGGCTGTGGAGCTGGGGTGGCACCCATGGCCAGCCTTGGTTTCCAGCCTCCGGGAATGGGTCTCTCCCAGTGTCCGAGCCTTGGGTGGCCATGGGCACGGCCTGTGCTGCCCAGACGGTGCACTGATGTCGCTTGGGGACCATGGCTGGTGAGCATCATCTTCTCCCAGGTAGATTCTTGTCACCTCTCCCCTGTTTCCACGTAGACTCTGGTTCTGGATTTCCTCACCTGGTAAAGAGGCAGAACATTGCTTGTGCTGCCAGTGACCTGTGTTCTGGTCGGGTACAGAAGGTCCCCAGGAGCCCATGGTTTGGGGCCTGGTCCCCAGGGCAGTGATGTTCAGTGGTGGGGCTTTGAGGAGGGACAGGATCTCCAGGGCTCGGACCTCGTCCTGGGTGAATCCAATGCATGGCTTTGTGATTTGAAGGGATGTCGGGGGTGGATCTGGCTGGAGGAAGGGGTCGCTGGGCCCAGGCCCAGGAGGGCTCCATCCCCTGGCCTGCAGCAGGCGGCACCTTTCCTTGGCCACACCTTCACCATGATCTTCCTGAGGCGATGGAGCCAGCCTCAAACCCTGAGTCTAGATGAATCTTTCCTCCCTAGTTTTGTTATGCCAGCTCTTTTGGTCTCGGTGGTGAAGAGCTGACTAACACATGGACTCGGCATGTAGTAGGTGCTCAATAAACCACTTTCCTTCCTCCTCAGATGTCTGCCCCTCCCTGAGCCTGTTTCCTCCTCTGGAATAAGATCAGCACCGAGCACCCCCTGAGGTCTCTTGGTCAAGCTGGACTGAACTGGGGTTCCCAGGATGACCACAAGTCAATTGTAACTCCACAGTGCCACCAAGTGGCCACCCCAGATCGCCACAGGGCAGCCTTGGGCTCTGGTGTTAGGGACAGGGCTGTGCCTACCCCCTCCGACCCAGAGGCAACAAGGGCCATAAGGGAAGAAATCTACTCAGGGACATGACCAGAGAAAAAAGAGCAGAGCCCCTGTGCTAGATGGCCTGAGTGCTGGGTGACCTTGGGGGCAGTGTATTTCTCTCTCTGAGCCTCATGTTTCTCACCACATCAGACCACCCTGGATGCTTCTGCGCAGTCGCCTCCTCTGTTCCTGTGACTGTTCCAGGACTGTATCTGCTGGGTAGTTCACAGTTTTACAGAGTACCTACTCTGTGCTATCTACACAGGATGAACAATGAGGGCCACTCAATAATAGTAACTGCTGACCGTGAAAGTTTCTTGGGGACAGGCCTATGCTCGCCATGTGATTAGGACCAGCTCATTTAACGAACGTGAGACTGAACTTCCCAAACACTTTACAGCCATTCCCTCAGTTAAGCCTCCCAGCACAGCGAGACCTGGAGAACCAAGGCTTCTGAACGTTAAATTCATCTGCCAGTTATTTTATTGAGCACCTGTGTGCTGAGCCCCATGCTTTTCCATGAAAGGCACCAGTGCCGGTTTGGACCCTGCTGGCTGGTGGTTAAGTGGGGAGGATCTGCAGTAAACAAAGAGAACACCATGGGCGTGGAGTGGGGTGATTCCTTAAGAGACCTGGCGAGGCGCAGAGGAGCAGGCAGGGGAGGGGAGGAAGACGGCGTGGTCAGAAGGGCAGTGCAGAAGGAGGTGGCATTTCCAAGGAGACCGCAGGGAGCACCAGAAGTTGCAAAACATGAAGGTCAAGGGAGCAGCTTGTGTAAAGCCCTGTGGCCAGAACCAGCTGACATCACTGAGGGTCTGAAAGGTGGCCCTCAGTGGTCTTCAAATCTGGTACCCCCTCTGTACCCCCAGATTCCAGTGGGCGCTGAGGATACTGGGACTCCTAGAAAATCACCAGGGAGACTCACAGAAGAGCCATGCCTGGCCCCTCTCCAGGCCCACCTAACTGGCTCTGGGGACATTGGCCTGACTCGGTCTTTGCTGTCATCTCCTGGGTGATAACAGCAGGCAGATTGGGGTCTTTCAGGCTCCAGATCTGGTTCTGCTAAACTTTCTTGACCAATGACTGAGTGCCATGTGGTTGGGCCATGTTTATGTATCTATTTATTTTGGGATAATTTTTATCAGTGTTTTTCTCCCTGTGGGTCTGGCCCTGGCCTAGGGTCCATCGGCTACCTAACAGTCCTGGCTTATCCTAAGACCTTGGGTGACTGTGTGGCTGGCGAGTTAGTCTTGGGTGCCTCCTGGGCCAGTGTGTGATAGTGTAACCCCCAGTTAGCCTTAAAGACCCACCAAGCCTGACTTAAGAACCGCCTTAGGCAGGCGCCTCTGAGCTCAGCGCAGGCGAGTCTGTCGGCCTAGAGGATGACCCACTAGAGAGAGAGGGAGGCTGGGAGAGAGCGCTCTGGGATGGACTGGTGATGTCTGCTCTGGAGGCGGCCTGGGGGAGGTTCTGAGGAACCACTGCAGGGTGAGTCCAGATCTCACATGGGGTCACCCCCAAGAGGTAGGAAGGATCCAAGTCCACCCCTGGCTGGTGACAGAAGCATACCAAGGTGCCAACTCTTGACCTGTCTTCCCTCAGGAAAGGGGCCCCCACGACTGTATGAGTTGTGAATGCTGCTGGGACAAAGGATCTCAGACTGGTGGCTTGAGCCATGGGTATTTATTTCTGCCCAGCTCTGGAGGCTGCCAGCCCAGGGTCAAGATGCTGGCAGTCCCGGCATCTTGGAAGGCCTCTCTCTTAGGCTGGTAGAAGGGCATCTTCTCCCTACGGTGTCTTCCTTTTTACATCTGCTCTTCTGATAAGAAAACCTGCCATGTTGGATCAGGGCCTTCCTCAATGACCTCATTTTACCTTAATCACCTCTTTGAAAAATCCAAATGCAGTCACATTCTGAGGTACGGGGGGTTAGGACTTCAACACGGGACTTCGGTGGTGGGGTGGGGATGTGATTCAGTCCATATGGGATGGAGCCTCCACCTCGGAGGAGAGTGGAGGCCCTGGAGAACGGCCCATCCATCCAGTTATCTCTCACGACATAACAGACACCCCATGGTCAGCGCCTAAGGAAGTGATTCATGTTCAAATCAATTATTTTCAACCTTTTCAGTGATGTTTAACGATTTGATGTGTTAATGTATTCATTTTCCTCATGGGTTTGTGAGTCACCACAGGGACCTCTGTCTCAGGAGGCGCCATCAGGGTGGCTCAATGGTGGGGAGTGGGAGTTTTGGGGGGCTTGCTCACTTGCACACCTGGGAGTCGATGTTGGCAGGACTCTTGGGAGAGAGTTGGGAGAGACACTTGCCTGTGGCCTCCTCATGTGGTCTGTGCTTCCTCACAACATGGCGGCTGAGCCCCCAGAGCAACTGCCTCAGGGAGAACCCCAAGGTGAAGCAGGGATCTCCGTGTGACCTCATCGCACAGAGTCCCTTTGGCTGCACTCCTCCAACCACGAGGTCGCCAAGACCTGCCCCCTTCCAGGGAAAGGGAGATCTGTCTGTGCTTCTCACTGGGCAAACTTCTGGAAATGTATCACTCATCCTTTTTGCAAAATATGCCTTGCCAGAATACAGATGGGGTGGGGCTGTCTCTGGGAAGGAGGTCTACCCAGGCCCACAGCACGGATGACCTTCCTTCACCCCAGAGTGCCCAGGAACATGTTCGCTCCCCACGCGGGGCAGTAAGGTGGACTCCTTCTCCCAGAGCCCATGGGAAGCTCAGCAGCTGGACCTCAGTCGGCCTGTAGGGTGGATTTGTCACCTGGGAGGAAAATAACTGATTTTCTGCTCTTCGCCTAACTACTTATTTGCATGTTGGCCAGTGGGGAGTCCTCAGGGGTCAGGGGTCCTCCAGGCCCCCTTCCTCTTCTTTTGTTCCTATTTCTCCTCAACTCTCTCTTTTTTTTCTCTGGTCATCTTTCCTGCTGTCTGTGCCCCTTCCTCTACCTCTCTGATAATTGGGTCCTGTTGAGACCTGCACCTGGAGGCAGCTCTTTTTTGGATCCAGTCTTCATGACCACTCTGCACCTGGCTTCAGTCCACCATGCCACATCCAGACAGGGAGCTGGTAATGAATGAGCTGGCTGTGTCGTTGCTTTATTTTGCTTAACAACTTTTTAAACATTGAGATGATATTCACATAGCCCAGAATTAACCATTTAAAATGGACTTTTACCACATTCACAGAGGCATGCAAACACTTCCTCTACCCAGTTCCAAAACATTTCCATCACTCCAAATAAGCCCTATGGCCATTAAGCAGTCACTTCCCATGCATTCACCCCTGGCAACTCCTCATCTATGTCCTGTTTCTCTGGATTTTCCAATCCTGTATATTTTGAATAAATGGAATCATGCAATACCTGACCCTGTGCATCTGGTTTCTTTTACTTAGTATAAGGTTTTCAAGGTTTATCTCATTGTGGCATGTATTCGTACTTCATTCATTTTCACGACTGAATAATATTCCATTGTATGGACATACCATTATGTGTTTATCCATTTATTTGTTTTTGGACTTTTGGGTTATTTCCACCTTTTGCAGTGAACATCTGGGAAAAAGGATTTTAGGGTGGATTACAGTTTTTAATTATTTGGGATACATAACAAGGAGTGAAATATCTGGGTCATATGATAATTGATTTTGTGCTTAAGTTTTTGAGGGACTTCTAGACTTCCTTACCATTTGGCTGTGAAGAAATTGATCATGTGTTTATAGGACTCATGTTGCATCCTAAAGTCTTCTGTCTACTGTCCTGCCAGGTCTTATTTGAGGGAAAGCACTTATAGCCTTGAAATGTGCACTAGCTATTCAGCAGTGAACTCCTAGATGGACGGTAGAGGAGAGTTTGGTGCAGCATAGGACAGGGATAGAAAGCCAAGACTCATCCTCCTGTTCATCCAATAATCCATCCTTTCACTTATCCCCCCATTCACTAATCCATCCATTCACTAATCCATCCATTCACTAATTCACCATTCACTAATTCAACATTCACTAATTCACCATTCATTAACTCATCCAGTCATTAATTCATTGTTAAAATATTTACCAGAGCACCTGCCCTATGCCAAACCCTGTGCTGGACATGGGAAGAGTTGCATAAGATACAGGTGATTCCTCAAGAGCTTATGATTGTGGGGTGAGGAAAACAGATATATTAAAAAAACAATCAGGCCTGCAAGGTGGCTATAGCTGTAATCCCAGCCCCTCAGGAGGCCAAGGCAGGAGGATCACAGAGATCATTTCTGGGAAGATAAAGCACGGAAGAATGAACAGGAATCACCTGGGGATAGGGCTGGATCAGGGCTGCCGTTCTGCTCACTTGTGAGAATCAAGAGCCCAGCACATAGTAGGTGCTCAGTAAATAATCGTCAGTTGTACCAGTGAGGATTTCCAGGGAGAGACCTGCCCATTCAGTTTCGGGTCGTTCTCTGCAGTTATAATCTGTTTTAATCATACACGAATGTAAACAAAATTTTGATTCTGATTTTTTAATGGCAATCCTTCCATCTTCTGATCTTCCTCACCCATCACTGTGCTGAGAGGAGAATTGGGGATCATGTTTGTAAAACAACGATTGGTAAATAAGTGCTGCTTTGAAAAATCAGGAGAAAAGCTGCCACATCAGCCATATATATACATATATAAATATATATATATATATATATATACATATAAATATATATATATATATATATATTTTTTTTTTTTACATCCCAGCAAGTGAACAAGGGCCTCCCTGCCTCCTGTTCTGGGTTCTGCTGAGGTATATTTCTTGCCCAGGGTTCTCCAGACCTCCCTCCCTGGCCTCCCCAAGAGAGCACGGCAGGGCAGATCACTCCCAAGTCTCCCCAGCCCGCACGGCACCGGGGCTTTGGTGGAAGGCCAGTGATCCCAGGATCTGCTACAGACAGCACCCAGCCCGGCAGGACCCTCCGTGGGACATACAGGGGAAGGGACACGTCCATCTAAACCCTGTTTGTTTTGACTTCTACGTGCTGATTTCTTTCATGCCCCCATCTCCCCACCCACCCTACAAATGCCAAACCCCACGTCACTTGAAGAATGGTGTCCTGTGGGGAATGGGGACCTTGAAGTGGCATCTCCAGGGGTGGGTGTGGCTGCAGTTGGACCGATGATTGGTGGCAGGGGAAGGAGTCCCGCTGTTGGGTCCTGGAAGCCTGGGTTCCTCACCTGCTCCACCGGGACCAGTAATGGGAGCCCTGGACAAACGACTCTGCCTCCCGGACCTTGGTTTTCTCTTCTGAAAAATGGGTAGAAGAGTGGCAGCCACCTTCTAGGATGTCGTAAGCAGGGAAGGAGAAAACAGGGCAGATAAGCACAGAGGTGGTTCCCAACCAGTGTTCGTTCTGTGGCAACGCCACTTTTTGGTAGCCTGGCTGCAGATGGAGGACCCAGTGGGAGGTGGAAGCCACATCCCCATGCTAGGAGGGTCAGGCTCTGAAGCACACAGCCAGCTTGGGGTTCGCTCCATGCACCTGTGGGAGCAGAAATGGTTTTGGACCAATGACCTCAAAAGTTGGTCCTGGAACTTACATATAAGCAGCAATAGAGAACATGATGTTGACAGGGGTCTGGGGGTCAGGGACAGAGTGGCTCCTGTGTGGGGTCCCAGGTCTGCACACGACATCTGCCAACCGTCCTCGTAGGACCCTGAGCTAAAGTCACTCCATGTACTTCTGAACCATCAAAAAAACTTAAAAGATGAAAAATATTCAAAGGGCATGGAAATTTAGGAAACTTGAATCTAAGTGTCCATATGAATATATGATTTTATTTTTGTCATTTTTTTTTTTTTTTTTTTTTTTTTGCAGAGCTGGGGCCGGAACCCAGAGCAGGCTAGCAAGCTCCCTGCCCCCAGCCCATCCAGAAATATGGCTCCACTGGAACACGCCCCCCACCACAGTCCTCAGACTCTAGGAGTGCTACTTTGGCCACACCCTGGCCCAATTGAATATCTCTCATGGAGGCCACCTGCCTGCAAAACTGAAAATACCTAGGAAAAAATGTTTGCTGACCTCAACTATCTAGACTGTATTGAAAGCTCAAAGTAAATCCATGAGTCATGTTATCATCAAGAACCCATCTTGTAGGCAAATAAACTTCAACCCATTTACCCATCCTTCCATCCATCCATCCACCCACCCACCCATCTACCCACCCAACCGTCCATCCACCATCTATCCATCCATCTATTCTTCCATCCATCCTTCCATTCATCCATCCTTCCACCCATCCATCCATCCATCATCCATCCTTCAATCTATCCATCCATCCATCCATCCTTCCACCCATCCATCCTTCCACCCATCCATCCATCCATCCATCCATTCATCCATCCATCCTTCCATCCATCCATCCATTGACCCACCCACCCATCCATCCACCCATTCATCCATCCACCATCTGTCCAACTATCCATCCTTCCATCCATCCTTCCATCCATCCTTCCATATATTCATCCTTCCACCCTTCCATCCATCCATCCATCCATCCACCATCTACCATCCACCCACCCATCCATCCACCCACCCATCCATCCTTCCATCTATCCATCCACCTACCCATCCATCCTTCCACCCACCTATCATTCCATCCATCCTTCCATCCATCCACCCATCCACCCATCAACCCACCCATCCATCCACCCATCCATCCATCCACCATCCATCCACCCATCCTTCCATCCATCCTTCCATACATCCATCCTTCTACCGTTCCATCCATCCACCCATCCTTTCATACACATTTCCATTAATCCACCCATCCATCCATCCTTCCATCCATCCATCCTTCCTTCCATCCAACCATCCACCATCCACTATCTATCCTCCATCTATCCATCTATTCATCCATCCATCCACCCACCCATCCATCCACCCACCCATCCACAAGCCATCCATCCATTCATCCATCCATCCCCCATCCATCCATCCATTCATCCATCCTTCCATTTATCCATCCATCCATTCATCCATCTTTCCAGCCATCCACCCACCCATTCATCCACCCATTCATCCATACATCCTTCCATCCATCCATCCTCCATCCTTCCATCCATCCACCCATCCATCCACACATCCTTTTGCCCACTCACTCACTGCCTTCTCTCCTCCCTTTCATCTGCCCACCATGCTATACCCCAAGCCATCTTCCCAGTCTGGGAGGTCAAGTGAAGGGCCAGAGCCCAGGCCCCAAACCAGAGTGGTGGACTCCACATCCCACTTTTCTCCACTGTGCCCCTTGAATTCTGGTGTCTGCCCTGCCTCCAGTGCACAGTGTGGCCCCAGGCCACCCTGAAACTTAGTCTCCCCATGTGTCCTGAGAAAGAGTGGACCCCTGATTTCAAGGCTGCAGGCAGAAGAGAGGAGAGCCAAAGCCAGGGCCACCACCACCTCTCCCACTCCTGACCATTCACTCAGTCAGTAGCACAGTAGTCCCCGAGCTCCTGCTACGTGCCTTCTGGAACTCAGCTTGGGAACACAGGGGTGATGGAGAGGGACCAGGCTTCCACCCTCTGAGGAGGAAACACAGTAGCCACATCCACAAACTGATGACCCTATCTTCAGAGATGGGTGGTGAGAACCTTCTGTGGAGGACTCTGTTGCAGGGGAGGGTGGCGTGCCTGGATAGGGACCATCAGGAGGGCAGCCAGGAGGCATCCAGGAGGTCCTGATGCTTCATCTCACAACTAACCCTTCATCAGCAAGTCTTCCTGCCAAGACTGCAGGGAACAGAGTGCCAGGCAGAGGGAACAGCAAGTTCCAAGAAATGGTGATGGAATCAGACTTCTGGGGACATGGAACTGGGGTTGGGGACCTTGTCAACCACTTCTGGGGCATCCTCACATGGCTCTGTCACACGGCATTTAGTCCAGTAATTAATGACAGTGACGTCTTGTCTGCTACCTGGGAGAGCTGCAGCCTGCTGACTCTTTCTTGTAATTCTCTTTCATTTTAACAGTCTGCATCTCAAAATTATGTTCCCACATCCCAAGGCCGCTGGGTACCAGGTATATTTCTCCAAATCCCAATAAATAAATACAGTAAGTTCATGTGATTTCAGGGATTTTTATGGACCAGTCTGCAGAGGAAATGGGCTAGTTGCCTCAGAGGGACAAGCTGACGGAGCCGGAGAGGTGATTAGCTGCTAATTTATGGGGCCACTTGAAGCCTAATTATGGAGAGAGCTGAGGTGCCTTCCTCCTTGGGACCCAGACTTACATGGCACTGCAAAGGCTCCTTGGGTCAGCATCTCCCTTGTGGGGCAGACAGGAGGGAGGCTGCTGGGTCTCTGAGGGGACTTGGAGGTAAAGGCCAGAGGGTCAGAGAGCATGGGGTGTGCTGGGGGAGGCTGGGGAGGCCAGCACTGCCTCCATCATGAGCACCTCATTTCTTCCTTCTTTTTGGACTTCAGATTGAACCCAGGGGGCTTAACCCCTGAGCCACATCCCCAGACCTTTTAATTTATTATTTAGAGAGAGTCTTGCTAAGTTACATAGGACATTACTAAATTGCTGAGGCTGGTCTTGCACTTGCCAATCCTCCTGCCTCAGCCTCCCGAGGCACTGGGGTCACAGGTATGTGCCATCCTGCCTGGTGAGTCACTTCTTAGTTCTTTGGTGGATCCTGCAGCACTTTTTGAGAATCTGCTTCCATCTTGCTCTTCTGGCTGAGGTTTGCTTTGTAGATGCTCCTTAGCATACGATGGGGTTATGTTCCCAAGTCCCCATCATCCCACTCTAAGTAAAAAACCACACATTTGGAAAATGCATGAAGCTCCTGTAGTACAGGCACTGCAGGGATTCGCTCACCTCACCTCGTGATCCCTGGCCCATCAGGAAGTTGCATGGGGTGGTACCACCCAAACCCACCCAGGGAAAAGACCACAATTCAAAGTCCTGAGTACAGTTTCTACCAAAAACACGTGACTCTTACACCATCATAAAGGAAAAAGGTCTAAGTTGGACCCTTGAAATTCAGGACTGTCTGTTTATGTATTTGCTCACAAGATTCCCCTCCTAGACCCATTCATTCCTTCATCCAACCATCCATCCATTTATTCAACAAACAGACCAGGAACCCCAGACTGGGTCAGGATTTGGCATAAATGTTCGGGAGATGAGTCTCTCTTCACAAACAGGGTGCTTGACAAATCATTGGTGCACAGTATATGTTTGTTGCAAGAACTCAAGGTCTCAATGCCATAAGTCCTGGCCCTGCACAGGTGTAGACAGTGTGTGTGTGAGTGAATGTGTGTGTGTGTGTGTGTGTGTGTGTGTGTGTGTGTGTGTGCAGGCTCGTGCACACATGCAAGCTGAAAGTCTCCCATGTGCCAAGAGGGGAGATGCCAATGTCACTGGCAGACTACTGCCTCTGAGGCCAGGACAGCTGTGACAGCCTGGGACAGTGACTGGAATATAAGAGGTGCTCAATAAATAGATTTTGGTGATGACCCATGAATGCATTTTTAAATCCAGAGTGCGGGAGCTGGCACATGGCTAGGACTAAAGACCTGCTCAACTAAACGTGGGGACAAGAGAGCCCCACTGAGTCCTGCAATGGGAAAAGCCTTACCAGACAGGTGGGGTCAGTGAGACACAGCAGGGTGGCATTGCCCGTGAGGGTCCTGGGGGGTAGGGGCTCTGCCTGGGGCATGTTCCACGAAGTTCTGGCTCTTGAGCAAGAATAGGAGTCTGACAGCTGGTTCATGTGGGGAAGGGTCTGGCGTGAGGAACGTGCCATCCACAACGGTCGAATTAATGGGGCCTGATGTCCAGGCAGCCAGAGGGTGAAGGGCCAGTGGGGAGAGGGGGACACATGCCCAAGACTGCAGAGCTTCACATGGCAGATGAGGAATTAAGATTTGCCCCAGGGGCCCTGGGGAGCCTGAGACACCACATACAGGAGGAGGACCCTGTCCTATGGGAGCCCGCAGCAATCTCTTCCCGACCTTTGGAGATGGTTAGGGCAGGACCCGCCAGCAGACCAGGAAGGAGACGGCAAGGGCCGATCCCAGCTGGGGATCCTGGGCACCAGGGAGACCCTGCATGGCTGCGCAACCTCGCTCAGCTCAGGATGCCCACGCGGAACTCTGGCCCAAGGTCTCCACCAGCCCTGTCTGCCTCACACTGAACAGAGTCTGATATCTGGAATCCTTAATTAAACCTATAATCTAATATTCAAAGCAGGATTTGGGGAAAACAAAGGCTGTGTCAGGCTAAAGAGAAGCTTGCATCATGGTTGTAATGCAGCCTTGGTTTTATTCTGTGGACAGTCAGAAACAGGCGACTAGGGGGAGGGAACAGGCATAGCAATGGCTTCTGGGTCCTGTTTGGTGAGTGTATCCAAGGGGCCATGTACCGGGTGCCCATCAAATCTTGATGAGCTTGCCAGCACAGCATCATTCTCACTTCCAGGGGTGATTCGAGGCTCAGAGAGGCCCAGCAATGTTCCATATCACTAGCAGGCATATGGTGGAGCCAGATGGACCCAGATCCTTGGGTTTGCAAACCTTCCTGCTTCTCAGTCCCAGGCTCCTCTGATCCCATGGCTTGCTCCCTTCCCTCTGGTCACTCATCCATCAGGAACAGGCAAACACCTTCCAAGTGTTATCCCAACAGGTCTGTGGCTGCAGCCCCTCTGGACTTACACCTGGATGGTAATCTCTGGACAGTGGAATGACCCTGGGCAGCCCTGGTGGCCTTCTGGCAATGGCTTGAACCTGGTGAATCGGGGGCTTTCTTTGCCAGCCAATGGCAATGGTGCATCCCATGGAACCCAGAGAGCACCTGACAGGGAGGAGGGAGAGTGTACCTGGGAAGGTAGGCACAAAGATGGCAGGAGACCATCAACCCGTCCATCCACACATCCATCCTTCTGTTCATCCCTTCTGGAGAGAGGAACAGAACAGAGATGCTGAGCTCATCCCGCCCAGGGCCAGCCAAGATTGGCCGACAGCCAGCTGAGCCCTGGATATGCCAGTGATCCCAACTAAGTCTTCTGGCCTCACCTCACCCAGGCTTCCTATCACCCTCTCCTGACCCCCACCCCTACCCCACATTCTGCCTGACTTCTTTCCATATTGCTCAGTCTTCCCAGAGATTGTAGGTTCTTTAATCTCCCTTGTGACTCTCTTCAGCCACTGCACAACTGTCCCATCTCTTACTCTGTAGTCTTTTTCTGAAGGACATCTGGCTAGGAGGAGCATTCTTGTGCACATGTGTTTGTTTCTTAGGACAAAAGATTTTCCGCTGATGGAATTGTTGAAACAAAGACCCCAGCCTCCTCCCCTGGTAACTGACCATTCATAATAGGGGAGCCCAGGGGAAGTGGGCGTTTTGTGTGGACATGAATGAAGCTTTGACTTGCTCTCTGGGTAGGAAAATGTGTGGCTGGAGCCCAGTGGCAGATCACAGTGGCAGATCAGAATGATGATCCCGCACCTTCACTTCCCCCTGCAACCCTTTATCATGTGACCTTGAAATCCCCTCTCAGAGGACAAGAATGACTTGCTTTCTTACAAGGACTTGGGGCATGTATGTGGGCTAACCCGGCTCTCTGCTGCCCCCTGCCATTGCCTGGAGCAGTGCACACACAGGCTGGCTTCCGGGGTGAGAAGTTGCAGCCTGCCAAGATCAGCCAGTCCTGGAGATGGCAGAAATCACAACCAGAAGCCATGGAGCCAACATAGCCTGAGCACAGCGTGCCACTCAGGTGGGTGATCCTTACCAGGCAGTATTTGGTTGAAGGATAACTGACAGGTATGCACAGCAGTGAGACCCATTTACTTAGGGTATCCACCCCAGGCAGGGATGGCAGTCACTCAGGGCAGCACTGAACAGGTTCTAAGAGAACTCAACTGGGGAGGACATTCATGAACATTTTACCTCTGCTCATCTGTTGGAAGGCTTGCCCCTGGTGCTTGGAGGAGACACAGCACAGAGGAAGAGTTGGAAGGAGAGTGGAGGTCAGAGGCTCTTGAAGGGATACAAAGTGATGATGACTTCAGGTCCATGACCACTGGATTGTGTTCTAAACTCCCTGCCATCCAGCTAAAGATGCATGGTGAGGGATTTCTGATCAGAGAGAACAGGGTGTGTCAACTACCAAGGCAAGTGTTGACCTCAAAATAAGGCCATGCAGATTTCACCAATTGGTAACTGGCATGAAGGACATGGTGGAGAAAGTCACACCATGGTGTGGCAAAGTAACTGGATTCTGATTCTAGAAAGTCTCACTGTGAATCCCAGGTCCACTTCTACTTTTTAGTGTGATCTCTGGCTGATGTGGTCACCTCCCTGACCCTCTGTCTCCTTTTCTGTACAGCTAGGATAAGAGTATTCACCTCAGGGGTGCTGTACCCCAGATGGGGCTTCCCTCCCTGGGATGTTAGCCTCACTCCTCTTCCCTGGATGTGCTCCCTGACTGTGCTCACCATCTGTGCTCCCTGGCTGAGTTCACATGGAAACTTCTCTGTCGGATGTCTGAACATCCCCCCTCAATAGGCCCATGCTGGCCAGCTGGTGGGGCTCAGAGGGACCAGCTGGGGAAGTCGACTTCAGGGGTTTCAACTTTTTCATTAATCAGCAACCATGACCCCTACTCAGCAGCCCCTCGAGCGACAAGCTGATATTGCCACTCTCGTGTTACAGAGAATGTGAGTTTCAGAAGGCCACAGGGCGACCCAGATCTGACTGCTCCTAAGACAGGTTTTGTCACCACTTACACCAACGCAGCATAGGCCAAGTCAGGGAGGGCCCTGCCATTGGACTAAGAGGAAAATACCTGCCGGGCCAGTCTCACACCCTCCATCCTGGAACTCAGGTTGAGACGCTCTGATAGGTCTCAGTTTTCCTCCCTCCAGGCCCCTTTGTGTCTTCTCTCAAAGCCCTTGGCCTTCCCATTGCCTCTAGGAACAGTGAGGATAGGCCCAGCTTGCTGCAGTAAGAAAGCAGCCCACTCAACTCTCAGCAATGGAGACAGATGTTTTCTTCTTGCTTAGGCTACAAGTTCCTGCAGGCACTGAGGTTTGGCAAGGCATGGTTCATACTCAGACACAGGACAGCTGTGGGTTTTGCAGGGCTCAGTGCAAAATGGAAACCCTTGTTTAAAAATCACTAAGCATTTTTTTTCAGGGGTTACCAGGGATTAAACTCAGGGATGCTTGACCCCTGAGACACATCCTTGCCCTATTTTCTATTTTATTTAGAGACAGGGTCTTGCTGAGTTGCTTAGGGCTTCACTTTTGCTGAGGCTGGCTTTGAACTCTCGATCCTCCTGCCTCAGCCTTCTGAGCCAGGGGGATGACAGGCATGTGCCACTGCCCCTGGCTAAAATTCACTCAACATTTGAACCCGGTGATAGCAAAGCAGTCTTCTCAGTGTGGGACCATGTGGGACCATTTGTGACCACACAGGTCACCTTCCTGTGAGGCTAGAGGGGCTCAGGCGCACAGGCCAATGCTTCTGGGCTCTGCTGACATCCTAGCAGGGGACCTGGGAGTCTTGCAAGCCATACACACACCTGGAAGTGCTGGTCAGCCATTCCCTCCTGTTCCTGTGTACTTCCTGCTCTGGATGGAAGGGTGGGGCAGGCAGGTCCGCACCCAGCCACGCCCCTCCTGCCCACTGTGGTCTCCCAAGGTGGGCCCCTCGCCTCATGCTTTCCCACTTCTCCAGCCAGATGAGAAGGTGCCCGTCAGGAGGACATCTTGCTGGAGCAGCGTGGGCCTCTGATCCAACGGGACTGAGGTCCAGACCCAGAGTCACAGAGGATAAGGAGGCCACCCATGACAGAGGCAGCCAGAGAGGTGCATCTGCAAGCCAAGGAGCACCAGGCTCTGCTGGCCGCTGCCCCTCACAGCCTGGGCCTCGGCCTCTCCAGGGCACTGGCGGCACTCAGCCACCCTGACCTGCTTCCCACCTCTGGGTTTAACTTGCTTTTCCTTCTGCTTCAACCCCTGGAATGAGATGGGCTCCTCCTCATCCTTCATGTCCCCACTGCTCCTTCTGGCTCTCCATCATCCCTGATCTGGCTTCTCACTTCTTCCATCAAAGCACCCTTGTGATTTCCTTCCCAACACTTTTCATCATTAGTGATGATTTTCTTTGGCTATATCTGTGTAGTCTGTCTTTCCTACTGGCATGTAAGGTACGAGGTCCCATGATTCCTTACTTCCTGGTGCTCACACCCTCCCCTGAGTGTGGGCAGGTCCTGTGACTTGCCTCTAACTGATAGAATATGGCACAAGGGATGGGTTGTCACTTTTGTGATGAAGTTGCATGAAGACCCCATCTGGTTGAGACATCCCCTCCCTTGCTGACTTTGAAGAAGCAGGTGGGCATGTTGTGAGCTGCCCCATGGAGAGACCCACAGGGCAAGATACTGATGCCAGCCTCCAGCCACCAGCCAGCAAGAAACAGAGGCTCTCAGGGCCTCAGCCTTCAAGAAATAGAAGCCTGCCAACCAAAGATTTGGGAACAAGTCCTTCCCCAATGAATCCTGATGGTGGCTCAGGGGACGTCCTGAGCAGAACACCCCCGAGAGCAGTCTAGGACTCCTGGTCTCTGAACCTTGGGATGTGAGAAGCATCATGGTTTTAAGACTCTTGGTCTCTGGGTGATTTGTGATGCAGCAGTAGCTGACCAGTGCAGGAGCGGCCCTGCCTTGTCATGCATGCTGTTCCCGGCAGATTCCAGTAGCCTATTTCTCTTGTATGAGATGCTCAGTGAACATAAGTTGGCAGATTTAATGCACCATGTTCAGCCAGGCTCTGTAGCTTGTTAACATGTGTGTTTGTAGTGGAGAGATTAAGTAGATAGATATATGATAGATAGATAGATAGACTGACTGATGAGGTGGGTCATAGAACCACACATATTTTGTTTATCTGTTATCTATCAATCCATCCATCCATCATTTTTCTCTCTCCATCTGTCCATCTGTACTCAGTATCTGCTCCAGATCTTGGGCTTCTGCATCTGTGGATTCAATAAAAAATACTCAGGAAAAGAAGGTGAACCTGCATCAAACACGTACCCACCTATCTTCCTCGTCCCTATTCCCTAAATGATAGAGTCTAGAAATGGTTTCCACAGCACGTACCTTGTGTCAGTTATGGTAGGTCGTCTAGACATGGTTTCCTGCAGCTGGGAGGAGGCCACAAGTCACTTGCAAATGCCCTACCACTTTACATCCGGGGCCTGCACATCTGTGCAGGTATCTGGGTATCTGAGGGGCCCCTGGAACCCAGGTCCCGGGGAGGCCAAGGGACCAGCTTCTAAAGTAGAGAATGAGACTTTCCAAGGTAGACCACAGATGGCCAGAGCCAGCCTGGGCTACTGGGAGCGGTGTTTCCTACCTCCTTCCTCCCGGGTCTTTGGATCTCATTTTGTTCTGAACACTCAGTGGGGTAGGTTGTAGTGCCCTGTCACCAAGGGCTCTTTTGGCTGCAGCTTCCAGCTTTTGAAGGAAGGGGTTGCAATTGCCAGGATTTCCATAGGCTCTCCTATTTTGTTGTTGGTGGTGGTGTTATTCTCAAAAAAATATAAGATTGTTCAACTTAATATAATTAAAAGAGAGAGAGAGAGGGAGGGAGGCCAAACAGGCCTCTCCCGGCCATGTCTGGTGAGTCTTCTTTACTCTTAGGAGAGAGCAAACAATTAGCCCAACTCCTCCTGCTGCAGACTCCTCTTGGAGACTAATAGCTATTTACTTAGTCCTGTCGTGATGCTGTGTTTAATATTTATTCATCATGGAAACTGTGCATGTTAAATGTCAGTCTCTCATCCCAACAGCCCATGGTTCACCAGCTACAATCCCACAAACAGCCCCAGCAGCCCGGGCTGGCTACCTGGCAGAGCCCAGGGTGGGCCACTTGGCGGGTCCTGCCACCTCTGAGGGGTCCTACCCCTGTGAGCACCACGTGGTCGCCAGGGCCAGTGTGGGTGGACAGCAGGCGGGACTCACCTGGAGGGACAACTCAGGGGCTCAAGTGGAAACAATGTGACTACCTTTGACACCGTGCATGGTTCTCCAGGATGTGTAACACCCGATACCAGGCAAACGCTGGATCACTTGCTGTCTCGGGTAGGGAATGGCAAGAGTGGGTCGCCCCTGTTCAGCTCAAATACAATTCTTGTTTCCTGTGTGCTGTTGATGTGTAGTTTTTGAATCTGCTGATGCTGAACTAGGGGGTGCAGAGGGCAGACTCATGTGTGTGTGTGTGTGTGAGTGTGTGTGTGCATGTGTGAGTGTGTGAGTGTGTGTGTGTGTGTGTTTGAGTGTGCATGTGTGTGTGAGTGCATGTGTGTGTGTGCGTGTGTGTGTGAGTGTGCGTGTGTGAGACACTCATAGTGCAGAGACCGTACCTAGGTATTGGATGTGTACTTGCACCCGGGACCAGGGGCTGTGATGATGGCCTCTGCATTTTATAGGATGTCTTTCCCAGGGTTGTATCGTACATTTCCCATGACATCTGGGGTTCCTTCCGGCTCGGTTTAGCCCATTCTGAACTCCCAGCTTCACAGTGAAGGTTGGGAGGTTGGTCACTGAATCAACCAACAGACCCACTGGGCAGCACTGGGAGACCCTTAGCCTTGCCCCTGGATCCTGGGGAGGAAATGAGCATAAGTGGGTCCACAGGGTGACAGGAAGCCCAGAGCTGAACCCCAAAGCCCAGGTCCCATGGCTCTGGAGGAGCTACGCAAATGTGCACCTACGACCTCCCCTCCCAACAGGCAGAACAGGAAGGGAGGCCCCACCCCTCCTCCGAATCTCCCAGGGCCAGCTCTCTGTGGGACTTCAGAGAAGTCTTGTCACCAGGGCACTGGGGCAGAGTCCAGGATTGTCCCAGGGCTGTTTCTGCCCCATAACTTGCTGGTCCCCTTTCTACAAGATCTGAGGAGGCTCCAAGGGCCACCTGTCGGGGGGTCAGGACCTGCCACCAACCGCATCATGGAAATGCTTGAAGTTTTCATCACTTTTTGGATGATAGGAATGAGAACAGGGATGGACATGACCTGAAACGTTTTCTCTGAGGAATCAAAGCAGATGTGGGGCATTGAGTGCCTGGCGTGAGTGTAGTAAGGACTTAAGGGACGTGAGCCTGTCATTAGTATTGGCAGCAGCTGGTGGAGGAGTGGGACACTCAGCCTCAGAGGTAGTCAACACAAAAGCACAGCAAAACCAAAACCCCCCCAAAAAAGCAAAAAAAAAAAGCAAAAAAAAAAAAAAAAAAAACCACAGGAAACAGAAAACAAGACACCTTGAGATTTTTGCTGAAGTTACTGGGGGAAGTTTCTTCCAGTCAGGTTTTACTTTTCCTCCATGGCTTCTGTGCTAAGTAACCACCAGGGCCAAGGCCAGGCCAAATCAAGAGCTGCCTTTCCAGGGAGGGATCTGGGGGGACTGGGGCTTCAGATCCACACAGAGCCGCCTCCCTGCACCCCGGGACCTTCAGCAAGGGCCCCTCCTGGTCTCCACTCATTTTGCGGAGATCTCTCTGTTTGATAAACTGGGTTTTAAAAACAAATGTACCCCATTAGAAATAAAATGTTTCCAACCAGTTTGAAATAAAATAAAAATGTAATTACTAATGACATTTAAATGTTGTAGATACTTTACTTTTAAAAAATGCCCTTAATGTGAAATGAAGTATGACTTTCATTTAGCCTGGGAGGCATTAAGGCCTGCTCCTGGCCAGGACCTCCTCTGGCCTCAGAAGACAACCTAAGCTTCCAGAACCATCCCTGGATGGGGAGACTGGATGAAGTTTTGCTGAGCAAGAAGGGCGTGCCTTCCAGGGATCCCTGGATCTCTAGGGATCACAGGCTGTACTTTGAGAACCTGCGACAGGTGATGGTTTGTGCCCACATCATGTGGACGGGTCCCTGCCCTGCTCTGCACCTTAGTCTCCAGCAAGAACACTCCCTGCCCCCTCCTGCTCCCTGCACAGGTTCCTGTCCAGCTTGTTTTGGTTTTGTTTTATGGTTACAGGATTCAGGTTTATTTGTGAGTTATAAAGTTGTATAATGTGTGCAAGAGCATATTTGTGGTTTCCTCTAAGATGAAGCTTCTGCAATTAGCTCCCAGAACAATACGTGTCTGGACAGGGACAGTGGGT
Source organism: Sciurus carolinensis (assembly GCF_902686445.1). NCBI lineage: Eukaryota > Metazoa > Chordata > Mammalia > Rodentia > Sciuridae > Sciurus > Sciurus carolinensis. Next base: position 1,296,234 of record NW_025920122.1, on the reverse strand, counting down.
CAGTTCCTGGTGGCTTTATTTGGGAGGATCAGGTGGCGCCTTGGGCTGCACTTCTGCAGCGACATCTGCAAGCAGGCAATGGTGGCTTTGGGATTCTGGACTGGAGGGCTGAGGGTTCAGCCTCCCAGTGGCCTCTGTTGCTCAAGTCTTCAGTCCCTGCGCAGGTGGCAGGGGCTGATGTAGGGAGCCCTGCCCAGGTGTCCCCAGATCTTGGGGACCTGGCATTCACTGCGGTTGAATGATAAGTTGGGGGAGTCCCTTTTGCACTTGGTTCCCTTCAACAGATGGGCAGAGGTGACTTGCAGCATGGGGAGGGGTCCTTGACACTCAGGGGACTTCCGATCCTCTGTGATCAGCACACCGTGTGGCCCAGGGTACTTTGCACTTAACCTGCTGCATCTGGGTCCTAGGCTGTGGTTACTACCACACACTTGGTGGCCAAGAGCAACAGAGACGTTCTGCCCCCATCACCCTGGAGGCCCCGGAGTCCCCCCTCAGAGCATGGACGCCCACACCACCTGGAGACTCTGAGGAGGACTGTCCTGTGCTCCTTCCAGCTTCTGGTGGCCCCAGGTATTCCTTGGCTTGTGGTGACCCCACTGCGGCCTCTTCCCCATTTCCCCCTGTGGTTCTTCCCTCTGTGTGTGCATCTCTGTGTCCGAATCTCCCTGTGCTGGGAGGACCAAGGCCACTGCATGAACCCACCCTGTCCTAGAGTGACACAGTCGTAACAGATTCCATCAGCAAAGACCCCACTTCCCAATAAGGCTGCCCTCCTGGGCTCGGGCTCAAACTGCCTTTTGTGGGAGGAGGAATTCAGCCCCTGACATGTTCCCGTTGAGCACTGGGTACCCAGAGCAGGCCCAAGAGCAGGAGAGGGGACTGAGGCAGGCTCTGCCCAGAACCTGGGTCCTTGCTGCCTCTCTCTCTCTCTGACTGACCTCTAGGCATTGGGACCATGGGCAGGGCTCCCAGCTTAAGGGGTCAGGCCCTTGGCAGGTGGCGCCCTCTGGGTACCACTAGAAGGTGCCTTTTGGCATCTTCCAAGGTCAAAGTGCCTGTGAATTAATCTTTATTTGGGTTGTAGAGTCATTTATTCAACAAATACATACTACATACTGAGTGTCTCCCCATCACCAACAAACCAAAGATGCTTGGCTCAAGGACCTAGTCTTGTAGGCGAGAGAGAGGGAGAGAGAGTGAGGGAGAGAGAGAGGGAGAGAGAGGGAGAGGGAGAGGGAGAGAGAGGGAGAGAGAAGAGAAAGAGGAAGAGAGAGGGAGAGAGGGAGAGGGAAAGGGAGAGAGGGAGAGAGAGAGAGGGGAGAGAAAGGGAGAGGGAGAGGGAGAGAGAGAGGGAGAGGCAGAGGAACCAGGAGCCGTGAAGCAACATAAAAACATGGCAGAATTGGGACCAGAGAGTGTTGGACTGTTGAGTGGGGTGTCAGGAAAGCCCTCCTTCAGGTGATGGCTGAGGGAGACCTGGAGGAGGTCATCTGCTGCTGTAAAGGCCCTGAGGCTGCCATGCCAGGGAGGCTGCAGCTGGTGGGCTTGGAGGGAGCAGAGGAGTGGCGGGATGTCACGTACATTTAGCTTTTAGAAAAAACCTGGTGAATCACTCAAAAGATTGTGGAGTCTGGAGGCTGCTGAAGTCACCCTGGTGACCCAGACGTGGATGGTACAGTTCAGGCTGCATGTGGCCTGGAATCTGATTGGAAGACGGGAGTCCAGGGCAACTGCCAGGTTTGTCCAGAGCCAGGGGGAGGTCAGCACTGTCCATCCTTGGCACGGGGACACTGGTGCCAGGGGACAGGTCGGGGAGCAGGCAGGAACCAGGGTTTCCACTTTGATCATGTCAGGTTTGGGTGTCATTTAGATGTCAATGTGGAGATGTGGACCAGGCAGGTGGCAGGAGAGGCAAGAGTTCAAGGGAGTCTCGGGTTGCAGATGGATACTGGCCAGTAGCAACCACATGTCCCTGAACATGGTGAGGACCGAGCAGTAATGGGGAGGGAGCTAGGGGAGAATGGACAGGCCCATCAGGGTGGGGTTCCTGTGAAGCAGCCCAGGCCTTCTGCACACTAGGGAATCTGACATGGTTGAGGGAAGGGGCACAGCAGAGGGTGGTCTCACCTGCATGTCCACCCTCACAGAATCAGCATCTGCCTCCCCTGAACATCCCTTTCCTACTATGAGAAATGGAGCCCCTCATTTCGTTCTGGGGAGTCGGAGGCTGCTCACAGGGGACAGAGTGGATGCTAGCAGTCTGGTGTCTTGTCATGTCTGTCCCCTCCCCTCACCCCACACTGATGCAAGAAACCCATCTTACTTTAAGACTGTGTCCTGTGAAACACTTTCCCCACTCAGGGGCTCTGGACCACCTTGGAGTCTCCTTGAGTTCACTTTATAGATGGGAACCCTGAGGCTCAGAGACCTGAGGTCCCCTGGGCAAAGCCCCAGGATGGGAGGTGGGGGGACTGGGATTGGAACCTGGGGCTGTCAGTCCTCAAACTGGACATGACTCACGATGGGCCTGGCCCTCGCCCACGTTGTTCCTTCAGTCAGCAACACTGTCCCCTCTCCCTCCTCCTGCTTACCAGGTGTCAGCTGCACCCCTCCTTCCTGGGGACTCCTTCCCTGGCACCGTCTCTGCCAGACTCCTTTCCGGAGTCTGGGAGCTCCCTCTCCTTGAAAGGATCCTGGTGACTATGTGGGTTTCTCTCCAACCCTTTACACTCTCAGTGCAGGAAGAGGGGGGCTCAGCTGATCTCCTCAGGCTGCACCCCACCCCAGCAAGCACCTGGCACAGGGCAGGTACCCAGAACAGACACGTGTGCACAGATGCATGAACAATGTGTAACATGTGGCAAACAGGTAAATATGTCCCGTGGCAGAAATCTCTATTTATTTCTAAAGTTGGAACGAAAGCATTCACGGTTGCTTGGGACCTGTTTCCATGGTCCTCTCAGAGCAAAGCCATTCATAGGGTGGGGTCAGTGCCTCCCTGTCCCTGGAGGGCAGGGCCTGGGCCTCTTAAATCCAGCTTTTAGAAAAGTGTCTGAGGTACAGAAAGATCTCTGTGAGGCTCATCCCTCCCTTCAGATTCCGTCCACTTTCCACCCTGACTGTGCCTCTCCCTGACCCTGAGGCCACCACCCAACACAGCCCCCATGACAATCTCCCTCCCCTTACCCTGTTTCATTTCCCCTGAAGTATTCAGAGTAATCAAGGGACCTGTGGCAATTCCACCTGCTCGGTCTCCTTCTCCCACTGTTGGATGTCAGCCCTACATAGGCAGGGACTAATCTGTCTTTCTTTTAGATTTTTGAGTACCAGGGATTGAACTCAGGGGTGCTCACCTGCTGAGCCACATCCTCAGCTCTGTTTCGTATTTTATTTAGAGACAGGGTCTCACTGAGTTGCTTAGGGCCTCGCCATTGCTGAGGCTATCTTTGAAGTCCCGATCCTCCTATTTCAGCCTCCAGACATACTGGGATGACAGGCATGTGCCACCGGGCGTGACTAATTTGCTTTTCTTCTATGTCCTCAGAACCCAGCCCCATGGCTGGGCCTGGGGCAGGTGTTTTGCAAACACAGAAATGACTACGGAAGGAGGAGGTTTGTGAACACCAACTACCCGCCAGCAGCAGACCAAGTCCTTGACCCACCTTCCCCTTTTAGATCCTAACAGCCACCCTTAGGGTGGGTAAACTGACGCTCAGAGGCAGTAGGAGCCTGAATTGAACTAGGATTTAAGTCAGTCCAGGATGTCCAACTTCCTCACACCCAGTGGCCTTCTCCAGGGACCTGTCCAACAAGCCCACCTGGGCCTGTCCTCGGTGGCCCAGTTGAATGGGTTTTCAACTGACCAAATGTCCACGAGACAGCCTCCTCCAAGGACATTTGGGTTGCGGTATTTTCTCAAGAGCATTTAGAAGACACTGCTATCTCGTAAAGACACTTCTTAGGAAATACCTGTTTTCTTTCTTGCTCTTCTGTAAACAGTTCCATTCTCTCATACTCTCCTGCAGTTTTTTTTTTATTATTGTAAACAAATGGGATACATGTTGTTTCTCTGTCTGTACATGGCGTAAAGGCATACCATTTGTGTAATCATAAATTTACATAGGGTAATGTTGTTTGATTCATTCTGCCATTTTTTCCCTTCCCCCCCACCCCTCCCACCCCTCTTTTCCCTCTATACAGTTCTACCTTCCTCCATTCCTGCCCCACTCCCTAAACCCAACTCCAACCCCAATAGTAACCCCTCCCACCCCCCATTATGTGTCATCATCCACTTATTAGCGATATCATCCTTCCTTTGGATTTTTGAGATTGGCTTATCTCACTTAGCATGATATTCTCCAGTTTCATCCATTTGCCTGCAAATGCCATAATTTTATCATTCTTTATGGCTGAGCAATATTCCATTGTATATATATACCACAGTTTCTTTATCCATTCATCAATTGAAGGACATCTAGGTTGGTTCCACAATCTGGCTATTGTGAACTGAGCAGCTATGAACATTGATGTGGCTGTATCTCTGTAATATGCTGATTTTAAGTCCTTTGGGTATAGGCCAAGGAGTGGGATAGCTGGGTCAAATGGTGGTTCCATTCCAAGTTTTCTGAGGAGTCTCCATACTGCTTTCCAGAGTGATACTCAGTCGGTAGAGTGCTTGCCTTGCAAGCACAGGCCCTGGGTTCGATCCCCAGCACCACCAAAAAAAAAAAAAAAAAGGTCCTGCAGTTTTTTTTTTTAGAGAATTAATTTCCCTTTTGATGGCTTTGGTGTGTTTGTGCTTGCGAGCACCCTGGCACCCTTAATCACAACTGCAAAATTCTCTATGAACAGAGGAAATTTGAACAGTCATTAAGCAGCAGCGAATGCGGAGCGTATTCATGGGTAAACAGTAAGTTGGAGGAGAGAATGTTTTTCTCTTGCAAAGTACATAGGAAAAGTTGATCCAAACCAAGGTGCTGCCATAAATCTGTTAATTTTGGGAAATTACTTGGAGCTAGCAGGGGCGGCTGGGCTGGTGAGAGCAAGTCAAAGGTGGCCTGGACACTGCCCACCAGACTCCTTCCTGGGCTTCCTCTGGTCTTGGAGCCAGGGTCTGGATGGCTCTCCAGGTAACCCCAGGCCATGACCAGATTTGGAGCAGACCTGGATGCTGGGCTGAAGGGAGGGAGGCTTAGGCTTCAGTTTTGAGTGCACCCTAGGTTCTTCCCCTTCCTGTTGGACTGTGATGCTCCTGGGGCCACTGGTGGGGCAACCTCCTCCTTCCTGGCCTCCCCACCTCCCCCAAGCCTGGCTGCAGTCTGGCTCTGGTCTGTTTCCTTTGGCTCAGGCTGCAGATGGCTCTCTCTCTTCTGGGACTGGATTGTGTCCAGGGCTGGAGGAGGGGTGGCCTTGGGCCCCTGTGAGTGTACCTGTGTGCACACGAGTATGACCCCCACCAGGGCACCTGGGTGCAGACAGTTGTGGGTGTAGGGGGCCGCTGGTGTCACTCAAGGCTTTTGGCCACAAAGAGCACCTTTCCCTTCCCACTGGGAACAAGACCCAGTCACATGGAGGCAGGCCAGGCCCTCTCCATCTCTGCGCCCCTGCTCTTCTCTATCCCTCTGTCCCTCCCCATCCCCATTCCTCCTGGTTGGCTTTGGTCTGCCTCTGTTTCTCCCCTGATTCCTTTCCCTGGCTCTCGGCTTCAGATCACCTGCTCATGGCTCCACTCTTCTCTCTGTTTCTCACTCATATTTCCGTACTTCCCCCTCCCTCCTATTTCCAGATGCCCTGTCTCTCTCCCTCCTTCCTCCTGTCCTGTGTGACTCCCCGGCACATGCGTGTGCATACACACGCAGACACACACACACCCTCATCCTGTGGAGTCTGGGATTGTCGGTGAGCAGGAAGTCAAGGAGGAGCACAGACATCTTTCTTTAGTCTCAGTCACAGATTCTGTGGGGCTCAGGATGACAAGGACGCAGGCTGCCCTATCAACTTCTAGTCAGGCTGCCTGTCCTCAGTCCAGGGCCTCCTCCTCCCTGCCTCCTGGGCCCGCCCTCTGTCATGCAAGTGGCTGCTCACTGTCCACCCCTGGTGCCACTGGAGGCCAGGCCACCGTGGTTAACCATTGATTATGGAGGCGGCTATTTTCGATGTGTTCCACATGGTTATTCAGCAAAGCTGCAATTTGGCACTTGTTCTGGGCCTGAAGGAATCACTTCCTCAGAGGTGCCCTCGGTGGGAGATTGCATGTCACCGTGTGAGGAAAGGCCACTGCAGGCGTGATGGGTAGGCTGTCTGCCTCCCCTGACCTCAATCGCTTTCCCACGGAGGTGGCAGCATGGACAGACAGAGTTGACACAAAGTGCTGGAAGGCGGCAGAATGGTAATGGGGTGCTGGGCCCCGACTGGGCGGCCCTAGGCATGGCCTTCAGGACTGAAGCTCCTATTGGGGGTGGCTCCATGACAGGGACGACAAGGCTGCCAGTGGTGAGGGCCAGCACAGGAGGGCCATCTTTATTTTATTGTATTTTTGTACCGTGGATTGAACTCAGGGGCACTTGACCACGGAGCCATCTCCCCAGCCCTATTTCGCATTTTATTTAGACACAGGGTCTTGCTGAGTGACTCAGGGCCTCACTGTTGCTGGGGCTGGCTTTGACCTCACCATTCTCCTGCCTCGGCCTCCCAAGTCACATGTGCTGCCGCGTCCGACCTGTCAATATTCTGTTTTAAGGAGACAAGACTCAGGGCAGGGCTGGGTTCAATGGTAGAGCACCTGCCTAGCATACCTGAGGCCCTGGGTTCATCCCCAGCACAGAAAAAAATCAAGATGTACCATAAAAACACAAAAGACTCTGGTTTCCATCGGAGAAGTAAAAATGTCACAGGGCCAAGGTCCTGGCATGCCTGCTGCCCGCACAGAACTCTGGCCAGCTGGAACCGAGTGGGGACAGAGCCTTTTGTTCGCCCACCTCTTCCCTCTTTTCCTCTGCCCCTCAGCTCTCCTCTGTCTCTGGACAACATGGAAGCCTGGTGGTCCTGTCCACAGGCCCCTGGAGGCACAACCAGGTGTTGAAGCTGGGGCACAGATGTGACAGTGTCCAGTCGTCCCATCTTCTGGGCAGGTAAACCCCCATCTCCAGGCCTCAGTTCCCTTCTGAACACATGCCAGATGGGTGCCTGGGAGCCAGGTCCTCCTGGCCCCAGAGGCTGCCTCTCCCCTGTGAGAGCAGGGAGGCTGTGAATCAGTCACATAACCTGCTGTAAAAAAAGGCTTCCAACTGCAGAGTCAGCCTCACAGGGTTGGCAAGGCAGATGAGGAGAGGATGCTCTTGGGGCATGGCAGGGGCAGGGGCTTCCTGGCCTCATCCTTCCTGGCAAGGCTGGTTGTATCCAGCACCTAGACACTTCTGGCTGGTCTGCGCTGGACATGAACTTAAGAGTGGCTGCAGGGTCACCTGTGGTGGCCTGAGGTCAAGGCTCTGAAGTGTCTGTGTCCTGTGGGATGCAGCAGAGAGACCTCTCAGGGAAGTGTGGCTGGTGGGTGCGACCTTCTCCATGATCTGCTTCTCTCTGGGGACACGCTCCACCTCACACCTTCTGCTGGAGCATGGCTGAACTTGGGCTGCACCTTCTGTGGTCCAGACTCTGTACCCAGGGATGCCACCTGCAGGTGGCTTCCAGCTGACCAGGGGAATGTCGTGTCTATGTCTCGTCAGTGTCACACATCAGAACTGGCCATCTTGTCCTGCCATCCCCTCCAAGACGTGGGAGTGTAAGTAGCATGGAACTCTTGGTCCCCTTCTGAGACTCCCTCCAACCCCAGGAGTAGAAGCCCCCAAACTCCCCCTATGGTTCTCCCTCTGCCCTAGTGTCCTGGTTCCGGTTCTCTCAGGAGCAGATTTGGACACAGGGACTCAGGGGCAAGACGTATTTGGGGAGAGGGTCCCAGAAAGCTCCAAGAGAGGAGTGGGAGAGGCAGGCCAGTCAGTGGGGGGCATGCTATAGAGCCAGTGGTCACCGTGGGTGATGGGGCCTTATCCTGCAGACACATCTAGACAACTCTGTGGAGAGACTCCTCATCTGTTCCACCAAGAAGGGAGGGTCTGGGGTATCCATACTCCATTTCTTGAGGGTCCTTGGTGAGGAGCTGCATTGGTTTGGGGCAGGTGAATTCCCTGGTGCTACCTGTCCTCCCTGTGGAACTCTGGAACTATCCCTAAGACACAGGACACCTGAGCTGGGCACCCGAGTCAATAACCATCCAAGGGATGCTTGCCTCTTCCAAGAGAGTCACTGGGCATGCCTCCCTCCATCCATCTACCTCTTTGCTCATGGAACTTTATAGGCTGCATTCAATGCCGCTGCCCCATGTTTTTATGCATTTCCCCCCACGATGTCATGCTTCACGCAGCCATATCTGACTGTCTATGTGTCTGCCCGCCCCATCCTGTGTTCCAGCTGTGAGCTCTGTCAGACAAAGCCAAGTCTGATCTGACTCCATGTTCCCAGAATAAATGCTCAACATCAACAACACAGCTCCATCTCCATAGAGGCCCATGGGAGACACCTAACTGTGTGACTCTGAGCTGCAAATGAGACCCCCAAAGCTTCGCAGGTAGCAGACACCACAGGATGCCAGTTTTCCTGGGACTCACCCCAGTGCTAACCCCACCCAGCCCAATTTCAGGAAGAGTAAGGGGGAGACAGCAAGTCACACCCCTGTGAAGATGGAGGCCTTTGCTCACTGTGAGTGGGAACAGATGGATCTGAGGTCATCCTTTGCAAGATGTGGTAGGAAACCAAAAGCTCCTTGGTGGATCTTGACAGTTGAACCCCAGCACGACTCTGGCTCAGTTTCCATCCTGCCGTCACCTGTGATCATTGTGACAAGTTCCCCATCATCTTCTGGGCCCTGATTCTCACAGGTGGCCACTGGTCCGTGGATGTGAGATAGGAAGCGAGGTCCACACCCAGGAGTGCCAGAGTGAGCGTCTCGGGGTACAGCACCTTGGTTACCATGCCCAGGACGTGGGCAGTGGCCACTTCCTATGGAGGCAGGAAGTGGAGAGGAGGGTATAGGGGAGCCATTTTTATTTTTTTCCAGAGCAGGGAGGCTGTGGTTTCATGGCAGTTCTTACTGCTCCCCATTCTGAAATGTTAAGAAGGGAGAATGTGTTGCTCTCTGCTGGCTCTTGCTAAAACAACTCACCTCCCAATATTGGAAGAAATTCAGGGCAAGGAATAAAGAAGATGGACCCACACAGGGGCAGAAGCATGGGGTCTAAGGAACTTCCAGGTTCTTCTGAGGAGGGTGTTTCTTAATAATGCAGCCATGCTTCCTAGTGAAGCTCCCTGCTCACTGCTGTAATGAGGTGGTGACATGCCTACCTCACTTTAGACCAATTCAACGTATGGATGCCCAAGTGATTTCTCCCATGAAAGAGACCCCAGCAGTAATCACTGAATAACTGTGGTTCTGAGTGTGAAGAGCACTCTGGGTCTAAAGTGGGTTTTTTTCTAAGTCACTTTTTCAAAAGGATGTTTGTGACTCATATGACAAATAATGCTTACGTTGCAGACACTGTTCCAAGTATCTCTCCAGTTCTCATTTAATTCTTGTAGCAAGCCAGGGGAAGCTACTGTGTTTATCCTCATTTTACAGATCAGGACACTGAAGCATGAAGAAACAAGGTAACTCACTCATGGCCAGCCACCAGTGAGTTGAGGTCTGGGTCCCTTGTCTTGCTAGATATTTTTTTCCACTTCTAAAATGGGAAGGAAATTGGCTGGTTCCTGGATCTGGCCATGCTGGAGAGACCTGTGCTGCCCCTTGTCATGGGTGGGTGTCCAAGAAACATGGTCTTCTCTGTCCCCTTTTCCCTTCTTGCCTGTCCTACTCACCTTTAGAATCTGTGGAATGGGAAATGTGTTAGTCAACTTCCAATGACTATAACAAAATGCCTGAGATAATTCAGAAAAAATTTTATTTGAGCTTATAGCTGGGATGTTCCACTCCATGATTGATTAGCTTCATAACTATGGGCCTGTGGTGAGGCAGTGCATGTGTTGGGAGCTCATGGCAGAGAAAACCATTCCCCCCCTAATCAGGAGATGAAGAGGAAGAGACCAGGGTCCCTGTGCCAGGCACAGTGCTTGGCATGGGGTAGGGCACTCTGTGTCCTGAACTCAGGAGCAGCAGGGGGTTGAATGGCCCAGGTGGCACAATTGACTGAGGGAATGAACACAGATTTCCTTCCTTCTGTGTCCATAAGCTTTTTGTAGCTGTGACGAAAATACCTGACAAGAGCAAGTTAGAGGAAGGAAGATTTACATGGGCTCACAGTTTTAGAGAATCAGTCCACAGTTGGCTGATGCCAGTGCTCTGGGCCTGAGGTGAGGTGGAAGGTCATGGGGGAGGTTGTTGAGGAGGGAGGCTGTCAGCTCATGGCAGCCAGGAGGGGGGTGGAGAGAAGACAAACCTGTAATTGCAAGGCACACCCCCAGTGACCTACTTCCTCTAACGAGTTCCTGCCTCCCTGTCTATCCAGCTGTCTTTGGATCACTTCACTGATGAGGTCAGGGTCTTCATGATCTGAACCTTGCTGCACTGGGGACATGGTTCCCTCATGTGAGATCTGGGGTGACATTCCAAACCCAAACCATCATATTTAGGAAGGTCCAGTTCAGGGGTCTAAAATTTGTGGGAGCTTCACATTGTCTTGAAGATCTTGCTGCCACAGAGTACTGGGCCAGTCCCAGGAGGGTCTCAGTCCACGGATTTCGGGGGACCCCAGGAATATGCCCTTCTGCAAGGCCCCAGGTGCTGGTCTCGGAATCAAACCATGAGATCCAGCAGTCTTAGCAGCGAGCTTGCTGGTTCTCCATCTTGACTGCACATTGAAATCATCTGCAGGAATTTAAGACAACTCTGGTCTCAGGCTCCTTCCTCAGAGATGCTGATGTAATCGATCTGGACCCTGGTGGACACCGTTCAGGTTTTTAAAAGCTTCCAACAGGAATGGAATGTACTCTCCACACAGCCAGAGAAACCCTGTCTGGGCATTCGGTTTTTGCCTCATGACCTTGACTTTCTCTGTGGCTTTGTGAGTTGGAGAGCTCAGACATCCCTTAGGTCACCTGGGTTCCCATGTCCACACCTCCTGAACTCCCCAAAGTCAGCTCTCCTGGGTGCTGCGGTACTTCAGGCAAACTTCTCCTCTGGCTGCTTCCTGGATATTTCATGTTTGTTCCCTGCCACTGGGAGCCCCCCGCCCCCACCCTCACCCACCCTGTATGCTGTGGTGTCTATTAAGAGCAGATGCTAAACTGTTTTCAACAGGCCTTGAAGCTAATGCTCTGCAGAATGGACTCTGAAGGGCCTATTTCTTTGCATGCTGAGAGTGCCAGTGAATTAATGCTGGATGGAAACCTGCACAGAGTGGGAGTTGGGGCTGGGGGGTATTTGGTGGCTAAATAAACCATTAGAAACTCATTTTTTATTATTGGGTACATTGGACAAATATTTTCCTCTTCAAATGCAGTTGGAAATCCATTTGGTCAAAAGTTGGTTGGAAACCTCATCACTGTTGCCCCTGAAAGCTCACAGGCTCTGTCTGGGGAGGAAGAAGAATGACCAGGTCCCCAGCAGAAGTTGAGGCGATGGGCCAGGAAGGGGTGGGATGGGGCTGCCTGGGGCTGTGGCTGCGTGATTTTTTCAAAAATGCTGCCTGTGGTCCACATTTTTACACGGGCCTGAGTCTACAGGGTTTTAAGGTGTGAATTTGGCGGTGAGGCCATGGGTCTCCTCTGCTTTCAAGGAAGAAAGTCATGCAAGTTCCATATGCTCTGCCTTAGCCTTGTGAGGTCTTTGGTGTGACTCCATCTCAAGGAGCAGATAGAAGCCAAGAGCCAGGCCTAATCTCCTTTCACAGGCCAAGACAGACTCCAGCAGGGGACAGAGGGTCCAAGAATGTGCCATCAGTGGTGGCTTTTGAATTGGTGGTTCTGTTTCCAATAGCTTCAGAGAGGACAAACCCTGGGTTGTGAGCAAGACTCCGGTCTGAGCTGTGTGACCTCTGGGCCTCTCTGAAATGTATTTATTTACTTTTTTTTAATGGGAGGATCAGGGCTCAGCTGTAAGAAGTCTTAGAGAAAATGCACATACCTGGTAGCTGGTATTTGCAAGCGTATGGTCAGTGTATGGGAATCCTCCGTCAGTCAGGGAGAATTGTGGTGGAGGGGAAAAAGAAAGGAGAATTAGAGAGAGAGAGAGAGAGATTTAATTTATTTTTTAATTGAACCAGGAGAGTCGTACTTTTTGATGAGGTCATCCTCAGATAAGTGACTTATCCACCACCTGGAACATGGATCACTTCTTTGTGTTGGGAACAGGCAAAATCCTCTCTCCTGGCTGTTTCAGAATAGATGCTTGCTGTCTACCAGGTCATGAAGGGTGCACAGTTAGGTGTGCCTGTGTGTTAAAGGAACAGACATCCACGACAAAGAGAGGGTGAGGTCTGGTCTTCAGAGTGACCCACTACAAAGCAGGTGAGTACCCACCCTAACCCCCAGCTCAGAACATCACCAGATGGAATTGAGGATCTTGAGATGAGATCGACCTGGATTGAAAGTGTCCTCAAGCCAGTGGTAGGGGTCTAATCAGAGGCAGGGAGGAACAGAGGGTGGACTAAGACGTAAGAAAGGAGAGGACACAAGACAGACACAGGGACTGGGGCAAGGCAGTCGCAAGCCCAGGAGCCCTGGTGTCCCCAAAGGATGGAAGAGGCCAGGGAGCCCTCCCCTACTGCCTTCAGACAGCACAGTCCTGTCCACAGCTTGAATTTTGGATTTCTGGTCCCCAGAACTGTCAGATAACAAATTTCTCTAATTTTAAGAGACCCAATTTCTGGTCATTGGTTACAACAGCTCCTGGGAACCCACCTCCCTATGACCCTTTCACTTAAAGCTACCGCAACAATGTGACTGGCCTGGGACCATATGCACTGTCTCTGGAGTTCTGGGGTGAAAACACTGAATTACCCAAGGTCACTCAACACAAAGGGTGTGTCCCTCCAGCCAGACACCCACTTTCTGGGTACCCTCCCCCTTCCCTGGGGGCCTTGGAGATGATTCTGGCTTATGTCACTGCTGTGGGCTGAATGACCCCAAACTCAGAGGAGAGAGCCTAACTGCCAGTGCCCCTCATGGCACCACAATTTGGAGATATGATGGTGAGGTTGACATGTGTTCGCTAGGATGGCTCGGGCCAACATGACCGCTGTCCTGATGGCACTTCTGTGGGCATGAAGACGTGATGCATCTATGACCCGGGCAACACCAAAGAGCGCCCACAGACCTCAGGAGGCCAGGGACAGGAGGGGCAGACTCGCCCTGGCTGTTCCCAGTAGGAACAGCCCACCCAAACATGACGATGGACTGTTCCCAAAGGTAGGGCTGCCCCAGCACACAAGAATGGGGACCCTGCACCCTGCTCCCCATCCATCCAGTGACAGAACTTATCACACGCAGGTTGGCTTTTTGCTTGAAGGTCGTCCTGGGCTCCAGTCACTGTCTAGGGATCAGTCTCCCGACTGTCCCTGCTCCTTCACCGTGCCCTGTGCCCTGGAGCTACCTGTGTGCTCCTTGACACTCCTTATCTCTGGTCTCTGGCTGGCTCAGCCTAGGGGTGGCCACAACAGGAAACAGGAAGTAGGGTGACAGTCACAGTTGCCGGGGTCATGATGGGAACTCCATTCTCCCACTGTTCACTCTTCTAAAGCATGGCTTCTTGAGACTATGTCTAGGGAGGTCCTCTTGTGTAAGACAGCTGCTTCATGCTGACTGGCGTGTGTCCTTTGAGGACCCATACCCGGTTCTTCTCACCAGCTGCCTGAACCCTTGGAATCTACAGATCTTCATTGATGATTGCTTGCCTTCTCCTGGTGCCTCCTGTGATATTTTGCAAAGACAGATCTGCTCAGGCCCCTTGGGCACCATGACGTGGCAAGACCAAGGGGCCCCATCTGTAACCCTGAATTAGCTGAGTGCGTTCTGGTAGTGACTTCTGCATGCTCATGGTAGGGCGGACGCATGAGGTCCAGGCATCTGGGACTCAGTGAGGAAGAGGTGGGTTCAAGGACACTGTGTCTGAGCTGGTCTTGGAGAATGAGAGGGGAGGTTGCTTCAGAAAGATACACAAATGGCCCAAAGCTCAGGAACAGATTCTCAACAACAGGAGCCAACAGGAAACTGCAAACCCAAACCACAGTGAGATACGGCTTTACCCCCACTAGGATGGCTAGAATTGAAGAGGATATGGGGACTCAGAACTTTCGTGTGCTACTGACAGGAATGGACAAGGTGCAGCCGCTGTGGACAACAGCTCTCTTCTGGAAAGGTTGGAATGTGGCTCCCCAATACCTCTCCCAGGAATCTTCCCCTGGGAAATGGAAACACCTTTCCACACAAACACTGGAAAGTTTATAGCAATATCATCCACAGCGGCCACTGGGTAGGAAACACCCAGATGTCTGTCCACGGAGGAATGAATGAGGAAATGCTCTTTATCTACAGGAGATATTCCTCAGCAAGAAACACAAGGAAGCACTCAGACATGCTGCCCATGGGTGAGCCTCGAAAGCATGGTGCTAAATGAAAGAAGCCAGTCACAAAAGACCACAAGTCGCATGATCCCATTGCGTGGAAAGTCTAGTGGGCAAATCCCTGTAGATAGAATGTCAATCCCTGTGGCTGCCAGGGCCTGGAGGGAGCAGGAATTGACCCGTGATAGCTGAACTCTGCAGGGTTTCTTTGGGGGATGTACAAACATTTTAATATCGAGGGTGATGCTGATGCCTGCAAAACTTGGCAAATCTACAAAAACCAGGGTTTGTGACGTTCAATGGGTGACTTGCACAGGGTGTGGAGTATACCGCAGTAAAGCTGCTAATTCCAATCACAATCAAAAGGATGGGAGGGTGGCTTTCAAGTGAAGAAAATCACAAAAGCTGGGGAAACCAGGCCAGGGACACCAAGGCACTGTGGGAAGTGGCCAGGAGGAAGTGGTCATTCTGGAGAGGAAATGGCAGCTTTTTTACAGTGGTACAGGATGCTCAGAGAAGCAGTAGAATGACACCCAGGACCCGTTCCCTTCTTACCTCCTTGAACCCTAGCATAGTAGAGAACTACCCCGGTTTTACAGAAGTAAGTGCAAAGACTCATGGTTAGTCTGGTCAAGAACTCCCGGCTAGAAGGTTGGCAGGCGGGGGTTTAGAAACTCATCCAGAATTGGCATCTGCTTGTAGCATAGGAGCTGAAGATATCAGTGCTCACTGCGGGGTCCTAGGCATCCCCTGCCTCTAATCTCCGCTCTTCTATGGAATAGCTTCACTCCTTGGGTCCCAGGTTGACAGCCTGCAAAATGGAACTTTGTTTCCAATGTGCACATTCCACCATTGACCCTGCAGGGCTTAGAAAGCCTATTTCTCCATCTTCCAAAGGGAGGCAAGGATCCCTAATCTAGCCCCCTTTCTCAGGGCTGTCTTAGAAATCAACAGTAAAACACAATACAAATGGAATCCAAAACCACATGCCCTGCTTAGGGCTCCTCATAGAGCAGGTCCCTTGCAATCTCCCGTGGGTGTTGCGAACCGGCGCCCCCTGCCGACTGAACCACCACATTGCGCAGAATGCAAGCACACAGGCTCACCACTTAGGGGTGTGACCTCCTCGGGCACGACTGGCTTTGGCCACGCTACTTCTGGGTGGGCAGGTCAAGAACGAGGCCACGTAACTTTGTTCCGGTGTGCTGAAGATGGGGGCGCCCACGGCTGCAGCGTGAAAGTTGTGGGAAAATACTTTCCAGTGGGGCTGGAATCAAAACAGCAGGATTTGCGCCATGTCGTGAATGATCGTGAAGAACCTCCGAATGGGGTGACGGCAGAAGCAGGTTTGGGGACTCTGAAAGTGGGACCTGCTGGGAGCTGTGGGGAAGAGTTGGCTGGAGAAAATTGAGAGACTTCTGCCCTCGGTGGGACTCTGGGCAGATCCGAAACCCTAAAGGGGCAGAATCCTGGATTTATCCCCACTTGACTTCTGGGAAAGAGAATAGCAGCTGCCCAAGGTTTCCTATCCAGTCCGTGGGTACCTGACTCCAAACCCAACAACCCTCTTTTTAGGGAAATGCCAACCTCTGCCTCATGCTGCTCCCCAGTCTCTCTCAATCGATCACATTTTCTTGGTGATCAGTGTCTGAACCATCACGGTACTTGTATTGCCCTCCCACTTGGGAGTCTGTTGGGGAGGCTTGTGGGGATTATGGCTCCGAGGACCTGTGTTCCCATCCCCACTCTCATCCATCCCCCTTGGGACAGGTAGGAATATCACCAAGGATTTTAAACCATTTATCCTAGCTGCACTTTACTGTCTACCTAGAGCCTAGCACAGAACCCAGCACTTGGTAGGCTTCTGATGAAACTGTCTGATCAGTGAGTGAAGAAATGGATGAATGGATGTGGCAATGTCTTTCCGGATGCAGTGGACTGAAGTGGTCATCTTTCCTCTTTCACTGTAGTTCTTGAATAGAGAGCACCCACACCATTGTGTGGCCACGAATCACATGGCCCCAGTACAAAGAGAGCCATTTGGATGGTGTGAGAATGTCTTCGGAACTCTTGCCTCTGTTCTGGGGAGTTTCTTTCCCTAGAAAGAGAATTCAAGGAGCCATTTAGCTTTTATTATAGTGTTTTAGGGTTTTTTTCCTCTTTGTCATGTAGGAGGAACTTATGCCTCGTGATTTAAAAAATTAAAACAGGACTGTTGTATATAAAATGAGAAGTAAAGTCTTTTGCTCCAACTCTCTGGGAGTACCCATCTTCAAATGGTTTGTTTGTAAAAGGACTCTCCATAGGCTTCTCTGTGGACCTAGGTACTTTGCTCATCCCTGTAGTTTATCCCAGGGACTAACTGCTGACTCCCTCTACTATGAAAGAAGAGGACCTTAGATAATCTATTCCTTCCCTCCAACTTCTAAGTATTTTTAACTATCCTGCTATTTACCCTAAGTAGAATACTTTTAAGATATTTATTATTGATCCATCCACCCACTTTAAACAGCATCTCCTGATGCTTCACTTAGTTGGATGAGAATTTTAGCACGGCTACCCTTCTTTTCTCTCCTAGTTTCATTTTGCCTCTCAGTGTGGCGGCTTCTCTCTGTTGTTCATCTTGCCTGATGAATGAAAGAATTAGTAACAAAAACAGTAACAGTAGTAGTTAGCCCTTGGAGAGTTTACTATGTGCTGGGCACTGTTCCAGATGCATTAGGTACAGTAACTCATTTAATCCTCACATAAGCCTGCAAGACAGAATCTACTCTTATATCCATTTTAAAAGTGAAGAAACCAAGGCATATCAAGGCAAAGTTATTGGCCTGAAGTCACACACAGGTGATAATTCATACAACAGGGACTGAATTGAGGAGTGTGGTTCTAGAATTGTCAATTCTGACCAGTACCCCATTGTCTCTCTTAGCATAATTGCATGCACTTAATTATTTTCCAACAGATGAACATTTAGTAATGAGTACTTCTGGTGTTGCTGATAGTGTAGACAGAAGTGGACAAGACTTGGTCCCTGCTTTTATGAAGTTTGCAGGGTAGCAGAGGAAACAGATACCAGATCAAAATGCAGGGACTAAACTATGAGCCGGGTACTGTGGGAGCCCAGTGGGGTTTGGTTACTGACCCATGTGTGGGATCTTGGAGAGGCTTCCTGTGGGAACAGGGAGGAGCTGACAGTCCCTGCAGCAGAATGATGGGGTCAGAGTTCAGCGAGGCCCCCTGTGCAGTGGGGGCATGAGTTCACTTATACATCTGAGCTGACACAGCCCTGGATTCTGTAGACCTTGGGCAGGTCATTTATCCATTTTCTCCTCTCTAAAATGTGCATAAAAACTCCTAACTCGGTGAGTGTGATATTTGGGTGAGACCAGAGTTACTACAAAGCTGCCTCTGAAAATTTCTTCCTCCTGGGCCACCAGTGCCTATGGGTTTCTGTGTTTTCAAGCTAGTTTAGTTTTCTGTGGCCCCCAGGTGCCTCTTAGTACCACTACCATCCTCACAGTTCTCTGCTGAGTTGTGAGGGTGGTCCTGGGGTCATGAGGATGCTGGAAGCCAGGAGCCAGTTCTGCCTGGAATGGGGGCTGCTTGACAAGATTGTAACAACATCAACTGGTCGGATTTCCATGGCTGCCCGAGCAGCTTGCCACACCTCGGAGATTGGACAGTGTGTATTTATTCCTACAGGCTTGGAGGTCAGATATCTTAAATCAAGGTGTTGGTGGGGTTGCTGTGCTTCTGGAGGCTATAGGACAGAACCTGTTCCTTTGCTTTTTTGTCTTCAAGAGCCTGCCTGCCTCCCTGGGCTCCAAGCCACACCCTTGAACTTCTGTCTTCAAAGTGTAGCACAGCATCTTCCAGTTTCTCTCCCTCTGTTTCCATCTTTACATCTCCTTCTCTGACTCTGACCCCCCGTCACCCTCTTGTAAGGACCCTTGTGATTACTTTGGACCTGGATAATGCAGGATTATCTCCCCACCTCAAGACTCCAAATCGAATCACATCTGCAAAATCCCTTGTGCCCTGTGTGGTGTGTAACCAGCATTCTAGGGCTTAGGGTGTGGCCGCTTTGGTAGGCTGCAGCATCCTCCACCACAGTTGGCACACAGAGCTTGCATGCTCACTCTCTCATTTCTTCTGACCAGCCTCTTTAAGTGTCTCCTAAGCAATGCCATAATGGTGATTTTGTACTTGGTCTTGACCTCGTAGCAGCCCTACTGGGTATGATGACATCATGTGTCCCTTGGGATACTCATTTCTTCACCAGTGATGTGAGTAGAGGGCACATAGCCAGTGAGTGTTAGAGTCAGAGCTGGCCTGACTAGTAAAGCACATGCCGCTACCTCCTTGTCTCTGGCCACCCCTGGAGAATCCTGGAGCCCCAGGTTTCTAGCCATTTGTCCCTTCGCTGTAAGGCCGCACCAGCTCCTCCCCACCTTCTATCCTAGATGACCTAAGAGCGATTTAGACAGCTGCTTGCTGCTTTTGGCACGTTGACCGACTGCAGCCTCAAGTTCACCAAAGACGGCAAGTTCCGCAAGTTTGGCTTCATTGGCTTCAAGTCTGAGGAGGAGACTCAGACCTCACTGAGTGATTTCAACAAGAACTTTATCGACTTGTCCTGGATCACAGTGAGTGGCCGGGAGGCTCACCTTGCCTGTCTCTCCAGAGCAACACCCACCATCCACCTTTCGTCGAGCGTGTGGATCCCAGGGCTGTCCTCCTCAGGCTGTGAGGCCTTTGGCTGGCTTACCAGGTCCCTCTCTTCTGTGTTCATAAGAATATCCTGAGAACAAGTCAAACTGTGGCTGGCCTGTCCTGAGTTTCGACTCAGTGCAGGCTGTCAGGTGTGAGAACAGGCACGTCTGAAGCCTGGGGTGGCACCTGTGCTACCAGCCGAGAGGACACTTGAGAGCCACAGGTGAGCATCAACCTGCCCGTCAGTGTGCTCTCAGGAGCTGTCAGTCACTGCTGGGAATCTGGGAAGAGCTGTGCCCTGGTCCCTGTCCTCACGAACCTGCTGCCTCTGCACAGGCAGAGCACTGTCAGATACAGGCTGCTGTGGTCAGGGCGGTCAGTGTATCAGAGACCCTGGGAAGACATAGCAGGACCCACCCTGGCCAGGGAGGGGTCAGGAAGTTTCCCGGAGAAGGAGGTCCCACTCAGGTCACCCACATGATAAAATGTTCACTGACATGATAAAATGTCTCCAGCGCTTTGCTGAGAAAGAGAAAACTGATGGGCACGAGAGCCCATCGAGGCAGCTGCATCCCGCGGTCTGGCGTGGGGTGGGCATGGGTTTTACCCAGATGTTGATGACAGCAGTCAGAGTCATTTCCCTCTAACCTTCACAGAGACTTTCTGGTATTTGGGTTTTGCCCCACAGACTTGCTGTTATAGGAGCAACTGCTTTGAACATCCTCACAGCAGGATGGGCCCAGATGGCAGGCTTTTTCTTCAGGGGAGGGCTTGGTGACAAGGGCGACCTTAACTGTCTGGGAGTTGTCACGCTGGGCTCAGCCCTCTGTTGTCACCCTGGGCAGGACCAGCCCTCTCCACAGTCACCTTGAGTGTAGGTGGCCTTGGGTCTGGAGAGGTCCATGTGCTCATCTCCCTTCCATGCCCCGTGCCCTCCCTGGGCTCCCTGTTACCCATGCTTGTTCCCCAAGGGCAGTGGCACTTGCCTCACACTCACTAGTGACCCCACAGCTGTCACTCGTCCCTGCCCCTGCCTGGCTGTACATGTGGCCTGCATCTTATGTCGTCCTCAAAGCCGTCCTTTGGCATGGATGGTTAAAAACTCAGGCTTCTGGGTCCCCAGGCACCTGAGATCTCTGTCGCCTACAACCTGGTCACCCATGCTCCCTCACATCTCTGTGCTCCCCATTTCTGGTCTGGGGACTGGGGAGAGTCGCAGCTCTGCTGCCCACTGTCAGGGGCTCAGCTGGTCAGTCCTTGCAGGGCACCCGAGGGCACCTGTGTGTGGGACGCCTCAGTAAATAGTAGCCAGTGTAGTGACATAACAGGACAGCAAGGCTGGGGCCAGTAGTTCATTCACTCAGCTCAGCAAGTCGGTGACAGCTGCCTCTGAAAGCCAGGTCCCAGGTGCTGAAGGGCACCAGTAGGGCTGTCTGTTGCCGTCAGGTGTGAAAATGGCCCTGTTCTCCTGCAGGTGGAGTTTTGCAAGTCTTTTGGTACCTGACGAAGCCCCTGAGACTGGAGCAGACATGCCCAGAGACCGAGGCAGCCTGAGCAGCCTTGTGCGAGGCCCTGTCCCCCCGGAAATTAAGAAAGTATGCAGGTGGCCCCGAGGGAGCTGGGGGCTGTGGGCACCACGGGGTCACCTCCTGCTTTCTGTGCGACCATCATCATCTGTGCCTTCTGCTTTTAGGATGACAAGAAAAGACAGGTCCCAAACTAACTGGAGAAGGTGAGTGTCCCATTGACGGAGAGGGCTGGTGGCAGCAAGTCTGAGGGTTAGGGCTGGTCCAGGAAGCAGAGTGCCACACTCTCCACTGTCCCTGTCCCTGTGGACTCCTGGTCGCCTCATCCTGCAGAGTCCACTCTGCCTCCTTGATGACCTGCAGACCCTCAGTGCCCACTAGAGGTGAGAGGGTGCCTGACCTGCTGAGAGCTAGGATGACTGGGCCACACCTGAGCTGTCTCCACCTCTTCTCCCCCCATATCTCTGCCACCCTGGTTCTGGTGCCACCAACTGAAGGAAGATAGCAAGTTCCAGGAGTTTCTGTCAGTTCACCAGAAGCAGACCCAGGTGGCCACATGGGCAAACAATGCCCTGGACACAGAGCCCTGATAGGGAAGAGCAAGCCGACCAGTGACTACCTGAACTTTGACTCCGATTCTGGGCAGGAGAGCAAGGAGGAGGTGGCTGAGGAGCCAGCAGGTAAGGCCTGGGCCTCTGCACCTGTGTCCTTCCCAGCCTGCCTGCCCTGTGTGTATGCTCACCACACCTGCTCGCATGCACAGGCAGCCTGCCCTGCCCGACCCCAGGCATGGGCCAGCCCAACGCAGCTTTTAAGCTCTCTTAGTTGGCAAGCCTGCTGCGACTCTTCTGGTTCCTTGCTCAGGCAGTAATCAACAGGATTGGCTGAGCACATGCTGTGTGCTAGGCACTGAGAACATGGCAGCAAGCAGGAGGCAGAGGAGCCCCTCCTCCTTGGAGCCATCAGCTGTCCTCCTGGTGAGAGGGGAGAAGCAATAGCAGATAAGCACCCCTGGATCACATCATTGGTGACAGAGAGGACAGGAGGGCTTGGAAGGGGAGCTGTTGGGAAGGCCGTTCTGGGGGTGAGCCTTTGTCCCCATGGGTCAGTGCAGGGCAGCTAATGGTAGCGAGTGACCAGTTGTAGTATAGGTTGGTAGATCTGGTTGGGGGTCCGAGTCAGGGCTGGTTTAAAGATGAAGACAGGGACACAGCATGAGCTGGAGGCCTGGCAGATTTTCTGTGCTGAGCTGGAATCTGAAGGACTCATAGGACTTGGAGGGACACAGTGGCAGGTGGCAGAGAAGGGGTCACAGACAAGGGTGCAGTATCTCAGGGCTCAGGAGAGGGGAGCAGGGGCTGCAGGGGTGGACATGGCCCTAGGTGGGCTGAGGAGAGCAGGGAGGGAGGAGCCAAAGGTGGTGGGCTCACAGGCCTGGGAGGGGTGGCGGTTTCCCTCCTCAGACTCCTGGGCTCCCGCCCGCGTGTGAAAGGCTAGAACACAGTTCCAGCAGCCCGCGAGCATGGGGGGCACCCTGTACACTCCTTGGCCTCCCTGGCTCTCCATCTGTAGCTCCTCAGTGGCTGACGTCTCACCAAGTGTCCCTCGTATGTTATACAGCATGTCCAGTGTCAGGTAGCAGGATGGGGACGTCCAGAGCGCAGCACACAGCACATTGACAGAGATGTGCTGGAGGTGCTTTGGCACCGTCCTGCTGTTCAGATGGAGAGTTACCCCTACCTGGGATAGACCAGGTGGCCCTCTGTGGTGACAGATGCCATAGTGCCTTCCTCTGTAGTAAGGCCTTGGTTGTACCGACGCCTTCTCTAACATGTTACGTGCCTGGAAGTAACCCAGCTAGGAGAGTCAGCAGTGACTGCAGAGCGCTGTCTAGGAGAGAACCAGGCTGTGGCAGAAGCTGTGGCGCCCTGGGTGTGTGGTGCCTTCATACAGAGCTGCAGAGCTCCGCCCTCTTGTTGCCCATCACAGGGTTTCCTGGGGCCACTGGACACAGGGTCCCTGGTCGTGGTGGGTGTGGCACCTCGGCCGCCCTCCAGGTTTTCAGCCCTGTGTTTCCCAGGTCTCTGGTTGCCCAGGAAGGTGACCCTCCTCCACTCCGGCTCTCTCAGCAGAGCAAGGTCTTGAGCCAAATACGGCTGCACAGAAGTGACTCTCGGACATGGAGTACCTGAAGTCCAGATGGTGGCCGCCGAGTCATCCTCAGAGGAGGAGAGTGAGGACGAAGCAGTGAACTGTGATGAAGGGAGTGAGGCAGAGGAGTCCTCTGCCACCAAGACCCAGCAGGTGCGAGGGAGCACAGGGGCCCTGCCTGGGAATAGGAGGCCACAGGAGCACGGAGCCTAGGTGTGTGCCTCTGGGGCACAGGGAGGGGTTCTGTGCATGTCCACGTGGTCCTGCGGCCCCATTGCTGGGATGCCACATGGAGGAAAGACTGCCCCCTCTGAGCTCAGTGCCTGCCACACCTGGAGGGCCCGCCTGCCACCTGTCAGGGCTCTGGGAGGAGTGAGGGTGGTGGCCATGTTGCACGTGGTGTTCAGTAACAAGGCGGATGGACTTGAACAGGTCGTCATTGATAGATGAGATTAGTCAAGCCCTGCCTACATGCCCGGTGATGCACTTGCCATCAAGGAATGTCATCACCATCTCTGGGGCTGTTGTTCTTCCATTTCATAGGGGAGGAAACTGAGGCCTGGAGAAGGGAAGTTACAGGCTCCCATGATGGGGTCAGGCCCCAGCCTGGGTCTTCCAGGCTTTGAAGTTGAGAGTATACAGGTGCACGTGACCCTTGAGGATGGCCACCTTTTCCCCCAACGGGGAGTCCTCTGCTCCAGACACAGGGCACTTGGACATGTGTGTGTCCCCATTCTTGAGTTGGAAGCAACCAGTCTTTTGCTTCCCATTGAGAGGAAGGGGCTCCCTCTGCCTCCTCTTCTCTTTCCTCTTCCTCCTCCCTCCTTCCTAGTTACCGTGCCCTGCAGGCAGTCTGGGAGTTTGAGGCTCAGTCTCAGCTCTGACCCTTGGGGGCTGCTGGGCCTGGGGTGATGCTTCAGCCCACAGACCTCTCTGATCCTCGTCTGCAGAGGACATCCTGGCAGTGCCTGGCCTTCCAGCCATCTCCTGAACCTCTGTACTCAGGGTGGCCCTGGAGGTCACCATGTCCAGCAGGGTTGGGGCAGCAACCCTCCCAGCACATCAGCGTTTCCCGGTTTGACTAGAAATGACCTTGTTCTGCACCTATTGGGTCACTGCAGGCTCTGCTGAGGAGTGAGTTCTAGCTGGGCAGGTTTTAGCACCAAAGGATCTACCAAAAACTTAGGTTGTGCAGAGCTATCTGGAGTCCAAAATTACAGGAAAAGGTGCCGAATTCAGAATCCATGTGGAATTAGAGGCTCAGTAGGAGGCTGGCCTCTGCATGTAGCATGGAGCCAGCTAAAATCAGCAGCTGCAGGGTAGGTGCCTCGGCTCCTCCCTCTGCCCTGGCCCTCTGCTGGCCAGTGGCCTGCTCGCCTGTCCATGGTGTGCTGACCTGGCTGCAGCTCTCATTTCAGAGGCAAATGGGGACCCTGCATCCACTGCTTCCACACTGGCCAGACCCTGAGTCTGGCAGGCACAGGCGCCAGCACTTCCTGCCACCCTGGCTGCAGCTGCTCCTGGAGCTGCGACATCCTGGTCTTTCCCCTGCTCCCTCCACCTCAGGGAACCCACTGTGGCCTTTTCTCTTTGTTCTCAGACAGAGAAACCAGCGAACGAGAAGGAGCCCACCACCTCCCACACCGTGAAACTTCGGGGAGCCCCGTTCAGTGTCACAGAGGTATGTGCTCTCAGGACAGGGCGAGGAGGGGGCCACTCAGATTGAGAGCTGGAAGGAATCACCCACCAAAAAGGCTGACCAATGGCATCTTGGGCATCACCAATGAGGGACTGTGATTGCTGCCTCCAGCAGGAGGAGGCCTTTTCTGCTCTCTCACCTACAGCAGGTAGGGTGGGAAGCCAGGGCAGAGGGCTGGCCTGCGGTCAGACAGTCCCTGTGGAGAGTCCTTCCCCATTTGGCAGCGGGCGGCCGCTGTAGGCGCTTGTGAGTGTGGAGGTGTTGCTGTCTTCAGAAACAGGCCACAGACCAACTGTCACCATGGCTGCAGCTGGCTGGCCCTAGAGCTGCCTTAGCAGAGGACCCTGTTCTCATGCCCGCCTCGTGACAGCCATAGAGGTTCCCCATATGAGATCCTAGAAGACACAGCTAAATAAAAAGAATGAAAGTCACCTATAACTGGGATGGCCGTGTGAGTGACTGTGAGCGGGCGTAGCCAGAGGGGGTGCCAGGATGCAGGTGTGATCGCTGCAGGTCTGACGACTGGAGGTGATCTGCAGGTGCCCACTGTCCTCAGCACACTGGGCTGCCCCGCCCCAATTCCCAGGTCCCACCCAGTGACAATACCTGACATTCGGGACGAACCTTCTTAAGTGTCCTTTTCTTTGTGCACTGATGCTGACCTCTGCCGTTGGTTTGCTTTTTCCACATCCCTCTGTGAGAACTGGCTTGCAACACCACCATTTCCTTCTTGCACGTTCTTCTGTGCTCGGGGACACTTTGATACACTCCTGGTCTCCTAAATGGGGACACAGGAGTTAAAATTTTTTGCTATTGGAAATACTGAAGCAGTTCCTTGTGATCGAGGTTAGTTAGGTTTTGTTGTTGTTTTTTTTTGTTTTTTTTGTTTTTTAAATTTTGTACCCATGATCGAACCTCAGGGTGTATAACCACTGAGCCACATCCCCAGCCCTTTTTATGTTTTATTTTGAGACACGGTCTCATTCAGTTGCTCAGGGTCTCACTAAGTTGCTGAGGCTGGCTTTGAACCCATGATCCTCCTGCCTCAGCCTCCCAAGCTGCTGGGAAGAGTGGCAGGCACCATGCCCATCCTAGTTAATTTTTTTTAGGGAAAAAAGATGAACCCCTGCCTTACTCCTCATAATGAGAAAAGTTTCAGACACATCAAGGATTTGAGCTGAACAAATTTCTTTCTAAGCAATTTGCAAACTTTGATGGAAAAACAAAAAATGGACATGTTGACTGTCTACAAGCCAGAAACCCTGTAAGGCCATGGCTGCCACGGGGTCAGAAGGTGGACCACAAAATCCGTAGCCTGAAGAGCAGGCAAGAGGCACCAATTTCTCTAATTTACAGAGATTCTTATGAAGGATATATGACCGCCCAACAGAAAAATGGAGAAAGGACAAGAGGTTTTTGAAGAAAAAGAATTTAGGTGGCCTGTACAGATGCTTGAATTTATTCATAATTATTAAAAATAAAATCGAAACTGCAAGTTCATGTTTTTCACTTGCCAAAGTGGCATACATTTTTCACATTTGGCAATAAACATTTTCTTGTCTTTTGGAGGACAATGTAGAAGTGTCAGGCAGAATTAGGAACATCTAGGCCTTTGCCGAGCTGGTGCTGAGCTTCGCCCCACAGGTGGATCCCCTGAGCACACCAGAGTCTGAACTCAAGAAAGTTCTTTGCAACCTTCCTGTTATTATTTAAACTTAATGTGTTGAGTTATAGTCATCAATAAGAACAGAAAAGCAAAGCTCCATTTCTAGGGAAGGCGTGTATCCATGATTCTCAGAAGGGAATGATCCGCCCCAGTGGAACAGATGGTGATGTCCAGAGGAACCTTTGGTTGTCACCTCTGAAGGAGCTGCTGCTGGCATCTAGTGGGCAGAGACCTGGCATGCTGCGAGATGCCCTGCTGCACACAGGACAGCCCCCACAACAAAGAATCACCAAGCCCAAAATGTCACCAGTGCCTGGGTTGACTCACAGGGCACATTAAAACGGGGGAACATGAGGTGTCACATGAAGAATGCAGTGACCGGGGAGACCCCAGGGTGCTGTGGCAAGTGGAAAAAACCAGGTGTGGAACAGCGGGTGGATTCATCCCCAGAGACACCTGACCATGTGTGGTGTAGGTGCTGGCTGTTCCACCAGTCACCAGGAACGAGGCCAGGCTTCTGGAGAGAATCTGATAATCAAGAAATTGGCAGCAGTAGTGTGAAAACCCTACTTTGCCGGACTTCTTCCCTTTGTTTGGAATGCTTGTTAGTTTCGTCTGGTGGCTGGCATCACAGGCTGCTCAGGATGGGGGCCTCTGAGCACCCAGGGCCCAGATTAAAACTGGTTTCACTGCTTTTATTTTGCAGAAGGAGCCAGGAAGGTAGAGCTGGCCCTTGGAATTAGGAGTTGGTTTTGTTCTCTGATTTGCACTTTTCAGCATTTGCCATGATTTCACACCCTGCCTGTTCACATATTTTTTTAAATACATGTTTACGTCATACACACATCCAGAAAAGGGAATGGTTAAGAACACGGAGGTCTCCTTACAATGTGAAGTATCATGGACAGATACCTATGCTGTAAAGTGAAGTGAGAAAAGCTAGATTTGACCCCAAGTATAAAAGAAAAAGAAAACCTCAAAAAAGGTCAGATATGATGCCTTAAAATAGCAGTGATGAGGTTAATAGTCTATAGTTGTTACACATTTCTTCCCTGATCTCTATTTTCCAATTCTTCTATTTTACGATGGAGGAAGGATGAGTATAACTGAAAGCAGAACCATAATCAGCCCTGTTATCTTTTCTGATTCAGTCCTTTGTCCCTCCCCTCTTTATTGGGCAGCACTTTTCTTGTTGCACTGATCAGGGGCCAAAGTTCTCCTTGCAGAAGAATGTCATGGAATTCCTGGCACCCCTGAAGCCAGTGGCCATTCAGATAGTGAGGGACATCGCATGGGAACAAGATGAATGAGTGCTGGGAGCTGGGCTGAGTCAGGGGAGGCCAGCACAGGGCAGGGCATGTCTCCTCTCCTGGTGGCGATCCTCACTCTACCCTGGTCAGGACATGGCTCTGACGGCCTCCTTTCTGCCTCTGGAAGCCTGGTGGACAGTGTCAGAATCTTCACCTGTCATTCCTTGCCCAGCCTCCACTCTTCTGGCAGGTTCCCCCATCTGTTTAGATAGAGGCCAGCAGTTCTCAGTTTGCTGGGCTGAGTTCATGCTGGTGGAAGATTGGTGGGGTAGACAGGGTGCAGCTCCGAGGCTCCACAGGTAGAGCCCCATGAGGACTGAGGCTGTGGAGGCCTCCCGTGATCAGGAAAGACCCCCACCTGCTGGTGCTGTGTGAGTCCCAGCCTCTGTTGCTTCCCAGGAGTGGTGCTGGAGGGCAACACTTTACTGTGAGCATGCGTGGTGCTGCCCATGGTGTTTGCTCTGGGCAGTGAGCCTCCACCCCTGGACTTGGAGCCCTGGATCTGATTGCCCAGAGGCAGGAGGCATGGCTGGAGGGAAGTTGGCTCTGGGAGGGTGGTCACAGAGTCCGGGCCCCCAGTGCTAGGTCAGGGTCAAGGGGCTGTCGTGAGCATTTCTCCTTTGCAGAACCTGGTCAGGGAAGGGCTGAGGCCAAGAAGCCTCAGAAAGGCCCTTGTTTCTGACTCCTGGCATCTGGCGCCTTCGCCCACCAAGCCAGGTTGGTGTGGAGGGCTCCTCAAAAGGGAATTTGGCCTAGTGGGGAGGGAGGTGGGTGTGCTTTGGAGGCTTCCAGCCTCTGCCCCGAGCTGGGTGCAGCAACCTCAGTGACTCCCTGCATCTTCAGGGCCTGCAGTTACCTCTGTCCTGGTCCCCCTCAGGCTATGTCTTTGTGGATTTCAGCAGCAAAGAGGAAGTGAAGAAAGTCCTGAAGTGTGACAGGGTGTACATGGGTAAGGGGACGCTGCCAAGGCCCCTTGGGCTCCTTGTTTCCTCGTGGGCTCCTTCATGTACGTCTGTGCCTAGTTTTCCTCCCACCTGATGCTGCGTGCTCTGAGGGTAGAGCAGCAAACAGAGGGACTGCAGAGAGGCAGGCAGCATGGGAGCCCATGAGCAGGCACATGGCCCTGGA
>NW_025920122.1:1199084-1266929 GCF_902686445.1 Sciurus carolinensis | reverse complement strand
TTAAAGATATGCATGTACATTTCATCAGGACATGTAAAGAATCCCCAACTTTTTACTGTGACTATTATCAATGAAAACTTTAGAAACTGAGAAAACAAAACAAAACAAAAAACTTTAACTTACATTCTGGTGTTTTATGCTAGACACCATGACTCATTACAATTGATCATTACAATTGATCATTTAATGAGATGAAGAAAGTATTTCTCCATTTAGAAACAATTCAGAAATTTTAGAAACGAAGGAAGATCATATATATTTCATTACATAAAATCAGCAAAGAAAGATAAAGTAGTATTTTGTTCATTTACTACTTGAGCAGTAAAAACTTCAACTTCTCCAAAATGCCTCCCCCATATTTTTGTTTTGAGACTATCACTGTCTTGAACACATAGGATGAGGTGATCCACCAGTCTTAAAAAAACACTGCAAATTCTCCCTGATCCATCAAAACTTGATTGAAAAGCTCACTCCATGTTAGGAGTCAAGCATCTTTCTATGTCCTAGAAACACAGAATTGATGGGCACAGCCCTATCATGGTCCCCCAGAAGCCCCCAATTCACTGAGAAATACATTTAAGGAGTTATGCCTGGGTTAGTTTTAAAATATTGGGGCTGGGTGTGGAAGCATATTAGAGGGGCTGGGGATGGACAGCAATTGTGGGTAAGGATATGTGTTCTGCGGGAGCATGGTATGCTTTGTGACTGCTGGAGTGCAGAAAGATCCTTACTTCCTAGAGGACATAACTTTTAACAATCCTTCACCTCTGTCCCTGGAAACAGGAAAATCTATTTTGTATGGTGGATACATTCTCATGGGCCAAAAGAAATTGAGAGGAGAAATTTAAGTAGAAATCCCAGGCTTCTCACTTGTTTCATCAGGAAATGATATTATCTTCTAACAAATTACACAGTACACTGTCTAAAGCAGTAGACATATATTGATTTCCCATAAGGTATCCACAAAAAATTCTAACAACCCATGAAAATACATGTGATTTCTGTAGCAACTACTCTGTGAACCTGGGTCACAATGACAGATTTTTACAACAAATCCTGCTTCCTAGAGTTATTCTGACAATGTCACTCTTTGATTAAATAAACATGTCAAAGCATCTAGTGAAGTATTCAGTTATACCATGGATCAAATCACATCTCTTCTGCACATGATGAAGTTAACAGTTCATAATAACGACCAAAAAACAGCAAGCCTACATAATACTAATGATATATGGGAGCCATATGACAACCTAGTAGAGAGTTAAAGCCTAAAAGTAATCAACGGTCACTGAATTAAAATGTCTGGGGTTTTGTTTATATTAAATCCACCTACAATGGCAGAAATCCCCACCAGGTGGAGTTGCATCAAGTTTCACTTTGAACATTTCTTAGTTTCTTGTATTCCCCAATTACTTTTATATCCGTCCAGATTCTTATAGGACTTAAGTAATTACCCTCTCAAAATTCTAATGTAACTGTTTATAAAGCAACTAATATAGAAGAAGTCAATCACTTAAAGTTAAAAAAATTAGCTCACTCAAAAAACCCAGAGCAGTTCAACAAAAAGAAAAAAAAATGACTCAATTAAGTCAGACAAGGAAGGACAAAAACCTCGAGAAGTAGAAGAGCCACAGTCTGAACTCTCAGAGATCTTCAAACTTCCATCAAATTCCAGATTGCTTTTTTTTTTCTTTTTCCAAACCACCACCAATACATTTCTTTGAAGGAAAAAGGGTCAAAATTTATCAACTTTTATACTGGGTAGGAAAAGGCAAACACACTGCTCTAACTTCTGGGCATTCACAACAGCACAGGCAACCAGATCGGGCACACAGATGAGGGAGACAAATTCTAATTAATTACATGATCTCTCACTCAGAGGAAGGGGCTTTTGCCCTATCACAGAAGTAGCACTGAGAAAAAACAAAGGTAGAACACAGCCACAGCCACCTAGCAAAGTCCTCAACAAAGTCGGTGCCTGGTTGAAGATGGGTGCCCTGTGTACCAGGCAGGAGAGGGATGCCCTAGCTGAGTCGAGGCATCTGGAGGGTGGGTCTATTATCCAGTGCCCATTCAATGCAGGCCTCCACTGTCCTGGTCCTCTACACAGGCAGACTCAGCAAATTTGGGAAGAAAGGGAATTCTACCTAATTACCTAACCCACTATTCCCTCTCAAGGTAACACAGCTTACCCAACCCACTGGGTGCAGGCCTCCCCACCCATCCACACCCCCACCTCATTTGGCTTATTATTGCCACTCAGCACTTTATTTTAATGTCATTCCCACCTTCAAGGAACAAGTTTTCAGCTTTAAAAATTGACTACTGCTCTGGCAGTAAGGTATCTAAGGTGATCCCTGCCCCATAATGAGTTGTGCTCTCATATAATGCCCTCCTTTAAGTGCAAATGGAATCTCTGACTTGTCCCTAACTAATGGATTATGGTGAGGATTGATGGGAAGTCATTCCCTAGATTAGGCTACATTATCTGGGTACTGATCTGGTGATCAGAAAAAGGGTAAGAAAAAAACAAAACAATTAATAAGGACATTCTCCCCAAACCTTTGCACATATCTACATCCATCTTCAACCCTCCCGCCTCAGTTCCCATCTAAGGAAATCACTATTGCCAGCAATGCCTTAAAAATTATTCTACACCATCAGCAAGCAAATACATGCACAAGGATATATTTTTTCTCCCTTTTAAAATGTAATAAATGCCAGTGATTAGGGAGGTTGAGGCAGGAGGATCATAGTTTGAGGCCAGCCTCAGCAACTTTGAAAGGCCCTCAAAAGTAAAAAATAAAAAGGGCTTGGAATGTGACTCAGTGGTAAACTGTCCCTGGGTTAAATCCTTAGTACCAAAAGGAAGAAAAAAAAAGTAACAAATGAAAGCATATTAAGCATATCCTTCTTCATCCTTTTCCCTTTATCTTAAATAGGATTCTGTCAGTACACACAGAGTTCACTCTCCCTTTTAATGACTGCAGTGAACTCCACCATATGTATGTACTATGATGTTTTTGAATCCGTTTCTAATGGGAGAAACATTTAGACATTAGACAGTTTTAGGTTTCTATACTTATCACACCCACATCAAGTAGAGCCAATTCCTACAAGTTGAATTTTGATTGGTCAAAGGACATGTATATTGGTAATTCTGCTAGACCAGTTTTACCAATTTATACTCCCATAGGCAAGCAGTGTGGATGCTGCTCTCCTCACCTCTTTGCCAAGCCAGACATTATCAGACTGACATCAACTTTTTATATTCCAATGTAAGTTTTCTACTCACAGGTCAGTTTCCTCACCATTCTCAAGCTCCTCAGGTAAATCTGAAGTCTCCCCAGAGACAGTGGAATCCTACCTAGATTTTGAAAGACACATAGGCTTTGTACAGAGAACAAGGAATCCCACAAAGGAGGTGAGGACGGGCAGTATGCTGGGACAGGAAAGCACAGGACATAGTTGGTGGCAGGCTAGTTTGAGGAAAGGAAAATAATGATGGACAAAGTGGGGCCCTCACTTGGAAGGAGTTAGAGGGTCAGTGGACAGAGCTAGATTTAGGGTTAGAATGTCCACTGCTGGTACTTGCCCAGTGGTCATGAGAAAAATTACTTTATCTGGGCTCCAGTATCCTCACCTGAGAGGTCAGTCCTGAAACCTCCTTCTGTAGCTATAGAACTGTGTGTTCAAAGTAAATTTTAGTGTCAAGACTAATGTCAAACAAGCAGAACTGCAAGGGTTGAGGGGGACAGGTAGAACTTCCTCAGCCCCATTTTCTAGACAGTCCACTCTGACAAATGAGGGGTGTCAACAAACTGTTGGGATTATGTGAAGTATGATTGGAAAGCAAAGCCTAGGTACCTGAGGTCCTCTTCAGTTCCCAAAACTATACCAACTCCATGTTAAACAACGAGCCTTTAGCCTTCATTTCTATTCTGCTTGACTATAACTCATTCACTCAGTCAATACCCATTCCCCAAGTACCTACTAAATCTAGGATACTGTTGCTGGAGTGTGGGAAACAGGTTAATGGTACAAAGACTCTTCCTTCTGAGGTTCAATTTCTATACAGAAGAGAAACAGAGAAATGAACCCAGAGATGTATGTGTCATAGTAATGAGGGTAGGAGGGAGAAGTATAATGAGTGGGGAGAGACCACTCAACCCACAAAAACACACCCAGTCCAGGCAGGACTTCCACTTAGCCCTTTCAGATCCATATTCTCAGAGATCACTTGTCTCTTCTCTGAAATTCTGCAGCACTTTGGATCATATGTAATTGCCTGCTGCCTATTAGCTATTTTAAGGTACTGGTCTTGTCTTGCTTGGACCATAATCCTCTTGGGGGACCACGCCTATATGGGACAGATATCCCAGGGTTGCATTTCTGCTGGTTGCTATAACACTGCTATTTTAGAATTGCAAATGCATTATTAAGCCTTTCTTCATTTTCCCAACAGAATGGACTAGAATTTTTAAGTAAAAAAAAATTACATGAAAAGTATAGAATCAAAGGAACAAACTAAAAAAAAATGGGATATGATAAAAAGTAACAACCTCCAGATAGAGACCAGGCCTTTGTGATAGAAGTTAATGCTAAAACAACTAGCCAAAGCCAAAACAATGGGGATATGACCTAAAAAGATAAGTATGGGGGCAATTTTCCATCCCAGGACAGCGAACAGGCAAGGATGTGCAGAAGAAAGGGCAGAGTCCCTAACCCAGGAGCTCTTACTGTTACCTCCTCCATGGATTAAGGGCTGGGCCTTCTGTCCCTCCCCATCACTCACCCCAGACTTTGCACACCCTCAGGCAGAGCAATGCTCTCCTCTTGTCACTTTCAGGCTTAAAACTGTCACAGGCACCTTCACCATGAAAGGGCCACTCACTCTCTTTTTATAGCAGAAAAATGTGGATATTTAGGTTTCTCACAATTCCTACATACCAGTTGTTCTTTAATTATCCACAAGTAAAAGTACAGAGACAAAAGTCTCTGACACAAATGTTCACACCGATACTATTCACAAGAGTCAGGAGTTAGAAGTAGCCAAAATGATTGGACAGATGGATACATAACCAAAACATGTTATATCCACACAGTGAAGTACTACTTAGTCACTAAGAAGTAGACACATGCTACAACAAGTATTAACCTTAAAAATATCAGGTAAACAAAGAAGTCACACACAGTAGGCCACACATCCTATGATTCCATTTATATGGAATATCCAGAACAGGGAAATCCCAAGAGATTTTAGAGATTCATGGTTGCCAAAGGTGGTGGGTGAGCGGCAGTGGGAAGTGTCAGTGGTACAGGCTGTCCTTCTGGGGTGATGAAAATACCCCAGAACTAGAAGTGACGATGGCTGCACAACACTGAACACTCTGTTACTGAGTTAACTGTACATTTTAAGATGGTAAATTTTATGTTCTGTGTATTTTGTCACATTAAAGAACACTACTACAAGTTCAATACCATTTTAAATTGTATTGTAAACTTGCATCTACTCATCTTTAAAATATAACTTGGAAAACATGAGCTATAAACACTGGAAAACAAAACCACACACAAACAGGTGAGTACACACTCCCACATGAGGCTGGGTAGATGCAGACTCTCAGAACTCCACCACTGCAGTTACTAAAGACAGCAGTGATGAGGACCGTGAACTGCACTGTTTTACATACTCACATGTTACCCTGAGAGACAATTAGCCTTTACTTTACATGAAGTAATGAAAGTGCAGAAGGTCACATAACTTGTCCAAGATAAAATGGGCAGAGCCTCAGAACCTCAGTTTGAAGGTAATCTCATTTCAGTACATGTCTTGGCTGCATCTCCACTGACCCACAAGGACAGGCCAAACCATTTCCTCCACTGCCTACCCAGAAGAGCACCACCACTCACACAGAACCACCTGGGGCCTCTGCATGTACAAAGCTTCCACCAGAGCCCCCCTCAGGCACTGTCCCTGGGTGTTCTCAGGCCAGCAGAGTCTTCACTCTGTTCCAGAGGCCCTGGGAGGGAAGGAAGAGAACTAGGGCCTCTGGGGTTCTATATAACCTGCCTCACTCCAGTCACTCTACCCACAGCAATCTTTCCTTAGCACAAGAACAAAGAACTGCTTTCATGCCCCCAGCAAAACCAAAGGTGCCCCTCACTCTGTTGGTGAACAACAGCAACTGCAAACCTGAAAGCAGTAAGACCAGATCAGTGGAACCATTCTGATTGGCCACCATGGTGTTTCAAACACCAAAACACCTGAGTGAATCCAGGGTATCATGTCCCTAAGGAGTCACAGAGTTCTTGTGACAAATGATTTCAGATCTATAAACTGACTCATTTATTACTCTCAGGTATTGTTCTTCCTATCATCATCTGTCACATAAAGAAAAACATGGCTAGAAAAGATACCGAGATGAATAAGACTTTAACACAGACACCTCATTTGAATGACCCTCACTTCTAAGGTTTAAAAAGAGATTCCATATATAATTTCAAGGGTAGAAATAACCTTAACATTAAAATAACTTCAAATCACAGCACAACTAAATTTGAAGAAGGTTCCTTCTCAGTATTTGCTCTTCTAAATAGGGAAGGGGCTCTAGCAGTGTTGGACCACTCAGGCATACGGTCCCTGCCATCAGCTCTGATTCCTGTGATTTCTGAGCATAGGTCAGGGACATTTGTTTTAGGTTTACCTTCATATTTCAACTGCAAAATGAGACATTCAGTGTTGAGTCATTTCTATTCAGCTGACACTACTACTAGGGTCAGAGAATAAACACTAAAAATAGAAAAGGAAGGTGATGCTGACTGAACATATTATGCTTGACCTGACAAAACAAGGGGTGCTATTGCTTTCCCAATGCTTTGGCTCTCTGGAATAGCAGAAAGAGATCACTGGTTATTTTCATTTGTAAAAAGTCTGTAAAGGTGCCCTGCAAATCCACCTGGTACTTGCCACGCCATAAAATAAGATCTGAGTTAATATTTACGAATCTCAACAACAAAATATAAGGGTCTTAATTTGGCATGTGAGTGTTTTTACCGCAAAAATTTATTTTAAATCAAAGGCCTGAAGAACAAATATTTACATTTAATAGTAATCAAGGGCTGGGGAGATAGCTCTGTTAGTAGTGTACTTGCTTTGCAAGTACAAGACCCTGGGTTTGATCCCTAGCACCACACCAAAAAAAAAATGTAAATCAAAATAGAAAGATAAACAGTTAATTTAAGGTATTGCACATAAAACATTTTCCACAAATAACCATAGCCTTAGCTCATTTACTGAAAACTTTGTACAAATTAAAATTCTGCCTTCTTAATCACACTTGAAAAGTATAAAGGACTCATGTTAAAGAAACTCAAGAGAGAAGACTCATGTAAACAATCTTTTTTCAATGAAAACACACACCTATGTAAACCAGGTATACTGGAATTTCTTAAAATGAACCACTTGCACAGAGGAAATATTCACACAGAAACAAGTTACCTTCACTCACTCTGAGTCTGTTTCTTTGCTGAGGTTGAGCTCCAGGCTTATTTTAGTGTGCAAATACAGGTCATATAGGAAAGAAAGAAAATCATTTTTACGTGTAAAAGGGGACACATTAAAATGCCATCAACTAGGATTTTACTTAGTGCTGGTTCAACTTGACTTTGATCTGCAATATATATGTGGACAATTTCAACAGTTTTCCATGTGTTTGGATCCAAATTGTGTACTTATAAATGACAGAGAGAAATGAAACAAGAAAATTTAGTTTATTTTTTATTAGCTAAAACTATTACACTTACATAATCTCTATCTTGAATCTTAGCATACATTATGGAGAAAAAAACTGCAAATTATGTATCAAGTTTAGCTGCCTGAAATCTTGAGGGATCTGGAAATTATTATGTACTTAAGCAATACCCAAATAAGGGCAGTCAATGAAAAATGAACAGAAATCTGTCAATATCTTTTTATCCTTTTGTAGTCCTTAGATATAATTTATGTAACCAATTGCATCTGACCTGTGTTAACTCAAATGATATACAACAAAGTCTTGAAAGCTGTTTAGTCATATGCTAGCATGGAAGCCTAAGAATCAGGCTTCAAGCAGCACCATATGCTCCAAAACCGCTCCTGAATTTGTTTAACCCAAAGTGGTTTATTTTCAGTATGAGGTTGATTCCTCTAATCTTTATGTTGGTCATATATTTCTGAAATTCTATGAGCCAATTAAGTACTGTTTAAAAACTGCCAACAGATACATCCACTTGAGAGCTGAAAATGACAGATTAACACAAATAAGGATTACAACATGCCAAATCATCTCATATAGACCCTAAATTTTAGAGAATTACTATGAGAAACAACATGAAATGTCTAATGACTTGAAAGAAAACCAAAGTCAAGTACCGTAACTTAAAATTCAAAAGTTCTATTAAAAGGCATCAATTACAAAATAGAACAGTAAAAGAATCAGTAAGAATAAAATTTTCCACAATCATTAACTTGCAATCCTTTAATAGTATGTCCTATGATTAGAACAGTGTAGTTACTAAAATGGGGTGTGCATCAAAAATTCAACTATTGGAGCCCACTTTAGAGCTTGAGACCCTTATCTACATTCCTAATGAGTTCCCAGATGCTACTGTTGGTTCAGGGACCACAGGTTCTCAGTGCATCCACCAAGTATGTCAGATGCCCTTCCAAGTTTCCCAACAAGCCTTAAGGATTACATGTCTGAGTCGTCGCTGATGTTCTTGAAGCATGATTTGGGGATAAATGTGCATTACCTTATAATAAATCAGGAGCTTGTCAACATTTTTATAAATTATTCAAAGTACCTTCTCCCTCCTGACTTCTGGTCATTTCTGTGACGTCAAAACATAACCCAGTAAAGTGGAGAGGAGGTGAAAACGAAAGCAACCAACTCTGCTATGTTAGAGCCAGCTCTGTCAAATATACAGAGATGACGGCAATCTATACTAATGGCTAAAACTGAATTGGGGATTATCTGTGTGAATTTGAATGATCCACTCTCTCTGTTCCAGATAGAACTGCTGATAAAAACAGCAACCTCACCTAAGTCGACTCAAGTGTCAAGGCAAGGGACTGACAGGGAAAGCACATTTGTTTCTGGCTGTTTGCGTGACTCACCTAAATCTGACAGTCTGAGGTGGCCAGTGGTTAGTTTAATGAAGGTAAACTTCACTTTGTTGATGACAAAATAAACTAAATTCAGTAATTACCTTTTCTAGGGATTTCTGTGTTGCAAGTGAAGAACTGCAACTTACATTTTCTAATGTTCCCAAGTCTTGTTTGTGTCATGACTCAATTTTGATGAAGAAATCATCTTTCATATATTCATTCTGTAAAAATCCAAGAGGAAAATGACAGTGATCTTTCACCAGTTGTTTGGGGCTTGGACATACAGGAGCCTTTTCCAGCACAAGCACCATGCCATGCTTTGACTCTACCAACAGATCTAACCTCAAGTGTCAATGAATCATTAGCTACTGGTTTTTGTAGACTTGTCAAGCAAACCAAATGCTAAGTGCTTTTAAATAATTTAAACACTCTTACTTGTCATGCAGCATAAAATGCTAATAAAGAAGTTGTGAGGTTTAGCCAGTAAATATGGCTTTAAAAGGAGGTACCAGAGCAAAATGAAATCAATAGGAAAATTATGAGACAAGACTGGAAAGAGCCAATTAACCCTGAGGACATGTGGTGGAGCATGGACCGGTGGTAGGAGCACAGGAGAGGAGTCACTCATGCATCAATGGGTATTTAAGTTTAAAAACAAAAAAAAACAGAAAGGCTGAAAATAATTACAATGTGAAATAAATAAAGGTGAAGAGTCTGAAATTTAGAAGAGTTTTACTCAACTGAGGCATAATGGAGGGGCAGGCAATAAAACAAGAAAATTTCAGAATATTAATTGTCAAAATATTCTGATCCAATATTTTATGTCACAATGACTAACAGAACATTTCATAGCTTATATCTTCAAAATACAATTTGTACACAAGTGGCACCAAAGGATACCATAGCTTATGAGGTACAAATAAAACATGGAGACTAACTTCAAAATGATGCTAAGAATAATGTCACAATCTGGCTATGGTGAATTCAGCAGCAATGAACATTGATGTGGCTGAACCAATCTAGATGTCTTTCAATTGATGAATGGATATAGAAACTGTGGCATATATATACAATGGAATATTACTCCGCCATGAAGAAAGATAAAATTATGGTATTTGCAGGCAATGGATGAAATTGGAGAATATCATGCTAAGTGAGATAAGCCAATCTCAAAAATCCAAAGGATGAATGATCTCGCTGATAAGTGGATGATGACATATAATGGGGGGTGGGAGGGGTTAGCGTTAGGGTTAGGGTTAGGTTTAGGGTTAGGGTTAAGGAGGGTGGCAAGAATGCAGGAAGGAAGGACTGTATAGAGGGAAAAACGGGATGGGAGGGGTGGGGGGGAAGGAAAAAAATAACAGAGTGAATCAAACAATATTAACCTATGTAATTTATGATTACACAAATGGTATGCCTTTACCCCACATACAAACAGAGAAACAACATGTACCCATTTGTTTACAATAAAAAAAGAATAATATCACCAGAGGAAAACACTATATAGTTAATTTAGCAAATCAATAGCTGTTTCAGAAGTCTGTTATCTCCCTCTTCTATCATGTGGCAACATAAATAAGATACTGTTGAAAGTACAACAAACTTTCAACAGTGGATGAACTTTCCTTATGATCTCAAAGTATTCACTTGCTCACCCTAGAGCCAGCCCCATCAGCAAGGACCCAGTGTGGGCCGCCATTTGGAAGCAAACCTATGCCCTTCACTAGAACCACAAGATGAACTCCAAGTAGCCACTCCTATGCCATCACCTCCACCCTTCTCAAGAACGTGGGCACTGGGGGTTCTCTCACCTCAACTGAAGGGCAGAGGGGTGACATGCTGCTGGGGACAAGGCTCACATGTTCTACAGTAGGAGTAGGTGTTTCAGGCTCTCATGAAACACCAAGAAACCCTTGGGAGTAATTGTCCTCACAAATGTAGGAACTTTGCTATGAGGAGAGATACATTAGATATATTTTCACCTGAATCACCAACTTTTCTCTAGTTAACATTCAAAGAAAATTGTTATCAACTATTATCACTTTTGTGTTTGAACAGGGTCCAAGACTGTTATCAACAGTTTACTTCAATCCCACAGTACCTGGGTAGAAAACTAATATAAAGAGTAAAAAGTGATTGAGAAGGAAACAGCACCATTTTCCACCACTATAGATTTCCATAAGTAGCAAAGAACAAAGTTCCTCTGGTTTAATTATTCTAATGACCAAGCCACAGCACAAAACCAGTTCCAATCTCTTCAAATTTGACTACATTTCTTCCTTCCAATAAAGATAGCTTAAAGAAGTATTTTCCTTACATTATCAAAGTAAAGGCACAAAAATCTATCTCCAAGAACACAAAATTCAAAGTTAAAATTTTATTTGAAAAAATAAGGGTCATTGTAAACTGAAAATACAAAGTGGGGATATGATGCTATCTTGCAGATTAATTTAAAACACACACACAATCTTACTCAATTTGGAAGGTTTTAGGAAGCTGAAACTAAGCAAATTTCTCAAATACTCCCAAAATGAGGGTCTAGGAACTACAGACTACAAAGAGGACTGATACAACACTAGGGTTAGTCTAGTCATGCCACAATCCTTAAATCCTTTAAAATATACTTTGTAATAAAGTCATATACATAAATAGTATGAAAATGTCTCAACCAAAAGGTAAATTTGGTCTTGAACAACAGACTAACAACATTCATACAGAAACAACTAAATAACCATGTCCAAAAACAGTGACTAATGTGCTAATAAGTTGTGGCATGCTACTAGGTTTTCCTCTTGTTCTTATTTTAAGAATAATTTCAGTAGAGACAGAAAACATACTTACTAAATCTGCATATAAGAAAACCTCTGAGTATTTTGAGTGACAACACCAAGACTCAGAACAATTTTAACAATCTGATTCGACCAGTTGAAACAAACAAACCCTAACAAAGACAAATGTCAAGTTTCATTTTAAGTTCAAACAGATAATTGTGCAAATAAATAGGGGTTCAGACTTATCTTGACTGTGTTGTAACACAGTAAACTTCAGGTAATAGCAAGACACATACAGCTGTGTTCAGTCTACATTAAATAGTGCCAGACACCTGCACTTTTTTAATGTCTCCATTCCTGGTCCCCGTTTTCTGACAGCTGTCACCTTTTGGGTTATCAGTTTTTCTTTGTTCCACTTCCAATTTGCTGCTTCTAATCTCCTGACAGCTCCAGGAAAACCAGACAAGCAGGAGTTGTGTACAAGTAACAGAAGGATCCAGAAACATTCATGAGGTTTGCTACACATATCTTAATTTCACAAACAGATTTTGCTTTTCTCATCTCTAGTTCTACTGCAGGTGGCTGCAACTGCAGGGCACAGGTCCTCTATAGGTGATATATTTCTATGGCACAAGCAAA
Source organism: Sciurus carolinensis (assembly GCF_902686445.1). NCBI lineage: Eukaryota > Metazoa > Chordata > Mammalia > Rodentia > Sciuridae > Sciurus > Sciurus carolinensis. The sequence continues at coordinate 1,254,371 of NW_025920122.1, read as the reverse complement.
TCAAGGAAGACAATAAGCTCTCATGGTTAGATGTTGCTCAGACTGTGTCTGGAAGACTGTTTTCAGTTCAAAGAAACAACTATGACATATACAGAAGTAAGACTAGTTGGTGAGGAAGTCTAAGGGTCCTGTTATATTAGGCCAAATAAATGTGCTGGGATGTTTAACCTTATGATCTTTGAAAATGGAACAAAATGTCTTGGTAGGTAGCACCCTTGGTAGGAGAGCCACCATCAGAAAGTCTGAAAGGCTGCTACAGGCAGGACGGGTGAGACTCGATATTCACTTCCCAAGTGGGATAAAGTGTGAACAACGGTCAAGCATTAAGGGAGAGCAGATTCTGACTTAAAGAAGACAAATGTTTATAATGTCCAACACTAAAGGAGTTGTTTTTCTAGGTAGTGAGCTACTTATCTTGAAAAGCACTAAAGTTAAGGCTGGAGTCTCATTTCTCTGGGATGGTGTAAAAAGAATCCACGCATAGGTTAAACTACTCTTTTGGAGGACTGAACGCAGGGTGCTTACCACAGTGCTACATCTCCAACTCCTCCGTAAATATTTTGAGACAGGGTCTGGCTTAGTTGCTTAGGGCTTCTCCAAAATGTTGAGGTGGGACTTGAACTTGCCGTCCACCTTTGGATTTCATTCTTCAAACTCTGCAAAAACAAAGCAGTGTAACAGAAATTTGTTTGCAATTGATTATCTGTAATACACTATAATTAATTTGCTACAAGACTGAAATAAATAAATGAACACAACCAAGATATGAGTTTAGATTAACATATCAAAGTAAATTATGACAAAAAAAGATTCAGAATCACCCCCTAAACAGAACATGGCAAAACCATACAGCTAAAATGATAAAAGAATACATATTACACTTGAATGGTTTTAAAACACAGATCTCTAGATTTAAAGGATCTTTCACTTTGAATCCAATGATTCAACTGATAGGACTCTTGAATCTGAAAATAAAATTATGCCATTTATGCAAGGGAGTCTTTGCAATTCCTACAACCCTAAGCAAGGATTTTTAAACTGCAGGATAAAAGCTACCTCTCCTGAATCCCAGTGATCATTTGTACTGAGTGTCCTTGTTGTTCCAGGACCCCAAAAATGCAGTTGCAGCAGGTCTTATAATTAAAGAAACAAGAAAAAGAAAGAAAGAGAGAAAGAAAAAAAATAAAAAAACCTCATCATTGAAAATTGCAGGGTACAGAATGTATTATTTGTAGACTGGTCAGGATGCCCCCATGAAATTTTTAGATGGTTTCATTCACCACATACATGCTATGCATTTTGCTTTTATGATACTTCTCACAGAATACATATCTTGAATTTCATGAAAAAAATGTTTCCAAACTGTTTCTCTACTACCCAATTGTTCAAGTTTAATAAAAGGGATATCCTTTCAAATTAATATTAAAACATTTTTATTAAGGAAACTACCTTGAACTTTAATAATACAATGACTTTTTCCAGGGTAGATTCAATAAGGTTGATAGGTGTATGATCCTTTCCAAGAATTTTGTTACTGAAACACTAAAAGAATATGTTTATAGTCCATTTTACTTATAATACAGTATTGAGGAATTATTTTAAAAATAATTATTGAATATTACTATACATAAGAATACTGCATGTTCTCTAGGTTTTTACAGAGAGATCCCTTATTTCCACCCTTAACCATTTCTGCTATAAAGTCTGAAAACCAAAGTCATTTCTGTATATTAATTGTCTCATAATACTGAGTTCCAAGGCAGCAAATTCCTTTTCCCCCTACTTGGTTCCCCTTAGTCTTTTATTTAAAGAGGGGAAAATACATACACATACACACACACACACACACACACACACACTTCACAGTCACCTCAGTTGTCTTTTTACAGAAAATTCCCTATAGTTTTACTCATTCCAATTTCTCTTCAGCTGGCATCTCCTTCCTTTTATCTTAAAGTAATTGTTTCTTGTTTACATTAGTGATGATTTGTTTTAACCTAGGCCATGTTCTGTACTAGAAACAGGGAATGCTTAAGTAAGAAATAGTCTTTACCTAAAGAAAAGTCTGTTAAAAAAATCCTTAGGAAAGACATACAAGAGAAGTAAACATCCAGAATGGCAATGTACACCTTATGAAAAATAATTAGACTTTGGGCACAATTAAAATTTCATTATCTCAGTGCATTTAAATTTTCATAGCAAAAGGAAAGATTTGCAAAAAGGCGAGCGTACAAATTCTCAGTGGTAACTACTTTCCAAGAGCTAGTTTGGTACTACTTATATAATTGTCGAAGGATCAATTGAACACTTAATACACATTTTTGGAAGGACAAGGTAATTCCAATAGAAGAAAAATAATGACTAGATATATGACATAAAAGCATTCCTACAACTCTCTATGTGGTTTGGGCCAAGTCAATTCCCTCCTGTATTATATCCCCAATTTTTCTTAATGTCTGTTATTACCTACGTCAGATATTAAAATAACAAATGCACAATACACTACTAAAAAAGTTGGAGGAAAATTTTTACATAAACCCAAAGTTCAGTGTTATAAATGAGCTTTCATTAGAAATCTTCACTCTACATAAAAAGGCAAAAATATCTTTTCACAGAATCCTTGTCACTGAAAAAAAACTGTAGGTTTTCATGAATTCATTTAATAAGTGTTTGTTGAGCACCTACAATGTTCTAGGGACTATTTAAAAATCTGGGTCTAGGAGAATGAGGAAAATGGGCAAATTTGTGGAGCTTAATTGAATTAAGAATACATTTAGGGCTGGGATGTAGCTCAGTGGTAGGGTGCTCGCCTAGCAAATGTGAGGCGCTGGGTTCAATCCTCACGACCACATAAAAATAAATAAATAAATAAAAGTATATTAAAAAAGTATACATTTAGGAAAATAAGAAATCACTGAAAGGTGTTATTTGAGCAAAGACCTAAAAAGGTGAGTAACTGAACTGAGGAAAGCACACTTCAGGCAGAGGGTACAAAAGTAAACAGGTCCTCAACTCAGCTCACATGTAGATTAGTGAAGGAACAGCAAGGAATCTTTTGAGGCTGGACTGGGAACAGAAAAACTAGTAAATGGGGTTACAGCAGGGAATAAAACAGTGTAAGGCCTGCAGGCTATTGTAAAGACTGATTTTTATTCTGAAAAGACAATGTGTCTTTGGATGGTTTTAAGCAGGGAAGTGACATGAGTGACTTTTTAATAGTTGGAAAATTAACTCTAAAATTAGGGTGTTTGGAAACAGCTACTTTAAGTCAAAAAAATTTTTTTAAGAATTTAAAATGAACACATGAATTTGGGAGAAAACAAACAAAACATAAACAACGGATCATACTAAAAATCCCTAGCTGCCTGTGAAAGGGATAGACAGGTCAGAAACCAGGTGTGACAGCATAACATTTACTGCCAACCAGATTTTCTGCGATGTTAACAGGCCCTGATAGTGAGAAAAACTAAAGTTTTCAACAAAATCATTGGCCGCTGATGAACCCAAAAACCCCTCCGTTTGACAGGGCATGTGTTTAAAGACTCACCTTCACCTCCTGAAGTAGGTGGATCCCGGAGAGCCAAGCCATCTGGGGAGTGAGACTCATGAGCAGGAAGAAGGCTCTCCAGTGATCCAACCGAGCTGCCCAGCGGAGCATGGCTTATCTGGTCTACTGGCTGTCACATGAACTTCAGGGCGCCAAACTCCAGGAGTCAGGGTTGCCTTCACCTGGCAATCGCATCTCCTGTGGGTGACAAGCAGACTCCACCCTGAGGGACAAATCACCATCAGGCCACCGAGTTTCCCAGACCCCTGTAGGAAGCTGCGATTCCACCCACCAGCGGGCCTGGGAAAGCCCCCAAGCAGACCCTGGTGAGAATGGTCCCAGTGGAAACTCCCCGTCGTGCCTTCGGGAGCCATGCGCAGGGGCCCGCAGGCAGCCACAGGCCCCCTGCACGTCCCGTGTGCAGGGGGAGAGGACCGCCATGTTACCACTGCAACACCCGGAGGGTTTGCGGGCGCGTCTCTGAGGGCTCTGAGGTGGACCGGGAGTGTTCCCTGTGGAGACGGGGAGCGGCTGGTCGGGAGCTCAATACTTCTTAGGAATATCCACCATTTCTCAGTTGATGACTCTCCCACCGACCCAGTCCCAGACCCTTTTCACCAACCAACCCCACCAACGCACTCACAAGTCCTTGATCACGACCACCTTCCGGGATCTCCCTCGCAGCGCCGCAGCTACCTCCTTCTAAGACGCTTGCGCGGACCCGCCTCCCAGCCACCGTGGCGCCTGCGCGGTCCTTCCGCCGCAACCCTTGCGTCCGCACGCCAGCAGGGCGCTAACTCCGCCCAGTTGTACGCCCCACCCCAGGCGTGCGGGCCCTTCACTGCAACTGCTGGGAGCGCTGGAGCGCCAGTGCCTTTTATTGCTCCTGCTCCATCTTCTAGCGCGGCCGCCCTTGGACTTTCACACTCCTCAACTGCCGAGGGCGCTCGAGGCTTGTGTGCAGCCTAGTCTTTCTGGTGTTTCAGCTGCTTCCCTGAAAGGTGTTTTGTGGCTGTCAGTGCTGTCCTCTCACTGCTCTAAGAGGAGGACCTTCTAAATTAAGATGTAAATCCTGAACAGCAAGATGGCAGAATAAAGGAGGTCACTTTCCTTGCTGCTCTGCAGGTTGAAGCCAAGAAAGGCAACTTCTACACAAGGTGAGTGACCCAAAAGAAAAGGGGTGTGGGGAACTTTACTGGAACAGATACAACCATTTTTAATTTTGCATTAAAATAATTCTCTTTTAAAGAAATGAAAAATTGGGGAAAAAATGTTTTGTCACCTACGTATATTTTATTCAGTACTTAGTATGTTCTGGGTGTTCTAAGTGCTTTGAATGAATTAGCACATTTAATCCTCTAAGCCAACACATGAGGTATAGGTACTACTATGTATTTTAAAAGTGAATATAGTGAGAGATAGGAAGGTGATTTGCTAACTCAAGTTTAGTCAGCTGACTGAACACAAACTCAGGCAATCTCCAAAACAACCTGAGTTTTTAACCAGTCTACTGTACTGTCTCCTTAAATTGACTATAGCCGGGCCTAGCAGGTATTAAAGGAGGCAAACTTGCCTGATCTTGACTTTAGTAAGACTACTTTTTAAGAATGTTTGCTAAAGTTTTGTGGTAGCTTCCCTTTATTAAAGGTGTTCTCTTTCTATTTTGAGTTTTGTCATTATTTAGTGTTTTTATTTTGCAAAATGTCTTTTCTAGTTTTTTGAGATAATGATGTTTGTTATCTTTTGTTAGTTTGATGTGTTCTGTAACTAGATTTTTTAATGTTGAGCTGTCTTGTATTTTCAGAATAAACATTAGCTAACAATGCTTTATATTTATTTTATTTCTCATTTTTCAGATGATTTTAGGTTAGGTTTACTTAATAGTTCTGGAAATTAAGATTGTGAAGATGAGAGAACTTTATAAGTTGTACTGATTTAACCTCAGATGACAAACTAATGGCTAATAGCTTATTAGTTTAAAATAAGAATGACTTGTGTATATTTATTTTTCACTCAACAGGGATTTTTAAAAACACTTAACTAAAAATAGGTCCAGAAACTGTGAATCTTAGTATATAAACATTATGGCATTTTGGAATTTGTAATCTAATGGTAATTTGGGTGTATTTATGTATGGGGGGGTGGTTAAAGGAGGTAATTTGTGACTCCAAAACAGTGGGAAGTTCTTATCTAATTAATAATTTAGTAAAGATCATAATTTGATGCATATTTTATTTGGTGTTTGGAATCGAATTTTTTTAAGTTTTACTTTCTGTTTTTTGTTTTTATTGCTTAACGCTTTCTTTGGTTGTTACATTAGAGTGTTCTTGAGAAACCTACATTATTGTCTTTCTGAACTTCTCTTTTCCTTGTCTATTCCCATTATAGTCATGGATCACTTAACAACAAGGATACATTTTGGTAAATACATAGTAAAGTGATTTGTTCATTGTGTGAACTTCATAGATTGTATTTACATAAACTAAGATAGATATGACATCACTAGGCAATATCATTTATAGGACCACCATGGTAAATGCGGTCTGTTACTAAAGGAAATGATATTACACTGGGCATATGACCTTACTTAGGTTTTAAAATCAAACTTTCTTAAAACATTTTTGAAGATTAATATGTTGAAAATAATTATTTAGTAAAAAGAGATATGATACAAAGGATTTGTCTCTCATGTAACCTAAGAGAAATCAGTGAATTTAAAATAATTATTATTACATTTAAAATGAAATAAGATAAATAACATAAATTCTAAATTTGATAAAAATACAGTAAATAATTATCAGATATAATGTATAAAAATTAGAAAATAGCTATTATGTAAAGTGCTTACATCTTATAAAAAACTAATAATTTGTAGAATTATTTGTAAGGTATATTAGTTTATATTTTCTCTTCGTAAAATATATGTTGATCTATCCATAGCACTTCCAATCACTTCTAAATTTCTTTGCCAACCAACACTGCAGTTTTATTCTTCTTTATGGCTTGTGTTTTATCATGTATGTGTACCACATTTTCTTTGTTTGTTCATCTGTTGAGGGGCACCTAGGTTGATTCCATAGCTTGGCTCTTGTGAACTGAGCTGCTATACACATTGATGTGACCAAGTCACTATAGTAGGCTGATTTTGAGTCTTTGGATATATGCCAAGAAGTGGGATGGCTGAGTCAAATGGTGGTTCCATTCTGAGTTTTCTGAGGAATCTCCCTACTGTTTTCCAGAGTGCTTGTACCGATTTGCAGACCCACCAGCAACATGTGAGTGTACCTTTTCCCCACATCCTTGTCAACATTTATTGTTGCTTGCATTCTTGACAGTTGCCATTCTGACTGGGGTAAGATGCAACCTCAGTGTAGTTCTGATTTGCATTTCTCTAGTTGCTTGTGATGTTGAACACTTTTTCATATATTTGCTGACATCATGTTTCTGCTTCTGTGAAATGCCTTTTTAGTTCCTTTGCCCATTTGTTGATTGGGTCATTTTGGGTTTTTGGTGTAGAGATTTTTGAGTTCTTTATATACCTGGAGATTACTGCTCTATCTGAGGTGCAGGTGGCAGAGAATTTTCCCCCATTCTGTGGAATCTCTGTTCGTGTTCTTGATTGTTTACTCTGCTGTGATACCGTCCCATTGAGTCTTGATTTTACTTCTTGCACTTTAGAAGGTGTTTCATTATTTTGTTTCTTGGTGCAGGTGCTGGGGATCAAACCCTGGGCTTTGTGCATGCTAGGCAAGCACTCACTCTACCAACTAGCTATGTCCCCAGCCCTACTTTAGGAATCTTGATGAGGAATTTGGTTCTTAGGCCGAAATGATGGAGAGTTGGGCCTACTTTTTCTTCTAATATGTGCTGAATCTCTGGTCTAATGCCTAGGTTCTTGATCCACTTTGATTGGGTTTTGTGCACGGTGAGAGATGGGTTTCATTTTGTTGCAAATGAATTTCCAGTTTTCCCAACATCATTTGTGGAGCAGGCTCTCTTTTCTCCAGTGTATGTTTTTGGCACCTTTGTCTAGTATGAGAATCTGTAATTATGTGGGTTCATCTCTGTGTCTTCTGTTCTGTACCATTGATCTTCTTGTCTATATTGGTGCCAATGCCATGCTGTTTTTGTTACTATAGCTCTGCAGTATAATTTAAGGTCTGGTTCCCTTTTCTCCCTAAGAATTTCTTTGGCTATTCTGGGCCTTTTGTTTAGTTTTGTTTTGTTTTGTTTTGTTTCAAATGGATTCATGACTGCTTTTTTCTATTTCTATGAAGAACATCAGAACCTTATAGGAATTGCATCGAATCTGTGTGGTGCTTTTGGTAGTATGGCTATTTTAACAGTGTTGATTCTGCCTATCCAAGAACATGGGAGATCTTTCCATCTTCTGAGGTGTTCTTCAATTTCTTTCTTTGGAGTTCTGTAGTTTTCATTGTAGAAGTGATTTCACTTCTTGTTGGATTGCTTTGCAACCATTTTATTTTCTTTGAGGCTATTGTGAATGGGATAGTTTTCCTATTTTTTGCTTTCAGTTGATTCAGTACTGATGTATGAGGATGCAATTGATTTATGAGTGTCAATTTTGTGTCCTGTCACTTTGCTGGATTTGTTTACGAGTTCTGGAAGTTTTCTGGTGCAGTTTTTTGGGTATTCTAAATATAGAATAATGTGCTCAGCAAAATGGGGATGGTTTGTGTTGTTGTTTTCCTATTCATATTCCTTTGATTTCTTTCTTTTGTCTAATTGTTCTGGCAAGAATTTTTAGGACTATGTTGAGTAGAGGTGGTGAAGAAGAGCATCCCTGTCTTGTTTACTTTCTACAGGGAATGCTTTAGGTTTTTCTCCATTTAAAATGTTAGCCTTGTGTTTCACATATATGACTTTTGTAATGCTGAGGTATGTTCCTACTATCCCTAGTTTTTCTGGTGTTTTGAACATGAATAGATGCTTATTTGTTTGAATGCTTTTTCTGCCTCTTTCGAGTTGGTCATGTGATTCTTTAAGTCTACTGATGTCTTGAATTAAACTTATTGATTTCCATATGTCGAACCAACCTTGCATCTCTGGATGAACCCCACTTGATTCTGGTGCACTATCTTCTGAACATGTATTTGTATACAATTTGCCAGTATTTTTACATCTGTGTTCATTGGGCATATTGGTCTGAAATTTTCTTTCCTGGATGTGTCTTTGTCTAGTTTTGGTATCAGGGTGATAGAAATTTCATGGAAAGTTTGGAAGGGTTTTCTCCTTTTCTAGTTCATGGAATAATTTGAGAAGGATTTGTGTGAGTTCTTCTTGAAGTTCTGGTAGAGCTTGGCTGAGAAATCATCTGGTCCTGGGCTTTTCTTGTTTGGTGGGCTTTTGATAGCATCTTCAATTTCATTGTTTGAAATTGATCTGTATAAATTTTGTGTGTCCTCCTGATTTGATCCAATTTGGGTAGGTCATGTCTCTCTAGAAGTTTGTTGTTATCTTCAAGATATTTTATTAGAATATAAACTTACAAAATCAGTTCTGATTATAATCTGTATTTTAGTAGAACCCATTGTGATATTTCCTTTTTCATCATGGATTTTGGCGATTTGAGTTTTCTCTCTTTCTCTTTGTTGACTTGGCTGAGGGTTTATCAATTTTGTTGGTTTTTTTTTCAAAAAACCAACTTTTTGTTTTGTCACTTTTTTCAGTTGAACTTTTGTTTCAATTTCATTGATTTTGGTTCTGGTTTTGATTGTTTCCTGTCTTCTACTGTGTTTGGTGTTGATTTGTTCTTTTTCTAGGGCTTTGAGAATGTGGTGTTAGGTTTTTTAATTGTTGACTTTGTATTCTTTTGGTGAATGAGTTCAATACAGTGAACTTTCCTCTTAGCATTTCCTTCATAGTGTCCTAGAGATTTTGATATGGTTTCTTTGTTTAGTTTCCATTTGAAGTAGCTGTCAGTGATGAGAGGGTTGTGTTGGAGTCACATAGTGTTATTGTGTTGTGGTGCATTTGAGTTTTGGAGTTGGGAATAGTTGGTTTGATGTATGTATATGCTCCATTGTCTGGGGCATAGATGTTTGTGATTGCTATGTCTTGTTGAGATACGATTCCCTTGAGCAGTGTGAAGTATTTTTTGTCCCTTCTGATTAACTTTGGCTTGAGGTCCACTTTGTCTGATATGAGGATGGAAACCCCTGCTTGTTTATGCGATCCTGGGAATATGTTTTCCCCATCCTTTTACCTTCATTCTGTGAATATCGTTGCCTATGAGGTGAGTCTCTTGGAAACAGCATATTGCTGGATCTTGTTTTTTGATCCAATCTGCCAGTTTGTATTTTGATTGATGGGTTTATGCGATTTATATTCAATGTTATTGTTTAGATATGGTTTCTATTCCCTGTCATTTTGATTTATTTCTGGTTCAAATTGGTTGCTCCATTGATTTGCTCTTCTTTTAGTGTACTTCCTGCCTTTGTTGGTTTTCACTTTTATTTTTGGTTTCTTCATGAAATATCTTATTTGTTATGTTTTGTAGTTCAGGCTTTCTAGTTGTGAGTTCTTTAACTTTTGTTTATCATGTAGAGTTTTTATTTTGTCATCATTTCTAAAGCTTAACTTTGCTGGATATGGTATTCTTGGCTGGTATCCGTTTTCTTTCGGAAGTTGGAATATGTTGTTCTGACACCTCCTAGCTTCATGGGTCTGGGTTGAGAGATCAGCTATGATCAGGATTTGTTTCCCTCTAAATGTTACCTGTCATTTTTATCTGGTAATTTTTAAAATTCTGTTCTTATTCTGAAGGTAAGGCGTTCTGAAGGTATGTTGGTTTTGGTCTGTTGTGATGATGCGTATTTGAGGTCCTGTTGGCCTCCTGTATTTCATTTTCCATTTTATTTTTCGGGTTTGGGAGATTTTCAGATATTGTTTCATTGTAAAGGTGGTACATTCCTTTTGTTTGTATATCTGAGCATTCATCTATACCAATGAATATTGAATTTGGTCTTTTCAGAGTTTCCCATGTTTCTTGCAGATTCTGTTCATGGTCTCTTAATATCTTTTCTCCATGGTCAACTTTGTTTTCAAGACTGTATATTTTGTTTTCATTGCCTGAAACTCTGTCTTCCAAATGATATAGTCTGCTGGTGGTGCTTTCAGTGAATTTTTAATTTGGTTTATTGATTTCTTCATTTTTAGGATTTCTGATGGATTTTTGTTGTTGTTATTGTTGTTTTCAGAATCTCTGCCTCCTTATTGAAGTAATATTTCACTTACTGTATTTTCTCTATGATTTCAATCCTTATACCATCCTTTACTTTGCAGATCAATTTAAATATGTAAATTTAAAACTCCTTCTCTAACATTTCTTCCACTGTGGTGTCAATGGATTCTATTACTGGATATCTTGGTTGGTTTGGGACAAATGTTGTTTGTGTGTCTACCCATCTAACAGTATAGATCTGAGGCAGTAGAGTGTCTACCTTGTGGATGTGTAGTATCCCTGAAGGTTTCCAGGACCTCACTTGTGGAAAAGCTGCCCATCTGCTTTCTTGGTTTCATGCCATGGAGAAGCCAGCAAGGCAACCCCCTCTATTCCACCATCTTGAAAACCATTTAATTTTAAAGCACAGATTAAATACTATTTTGTTCAAAGGAACATTTTAGTGTTTCTAAGTGTAATGTTTTAAGAAATTTTTAGATCAGTGTTATTTGATTTTACTGCCATACTATTATAGCTATAATTTGCTGTTTTCACTGTCTATTTGATTCAGGTGAATTTAGCTTTGCCTCTGTTTTTCAACCATAATTTCTTTTTACGTTTGAAAGTTAAATACATTTTTGAATATAATTGCATTATGGAATACAAATCCATAGGACTTTCATTTATATACATTTTGTTCAGTTCTGCAAATTGTTTTAAAATATTTTGTGCAGAATAAAATATTTTAAATTCATAAAAGCACTTATCTATTTTTAATAAGTAATATAACAATGTTTTATAATTTGAAGTGTGCAAAACAGTATGCAGTTTTGATATCTAGAGTAAACAATACCACCAATGTCTTTAAATCCTTTTGAAGACTTTGCATATCTAAGAAAACATTTTATTTTCTTCTTCTTCTTCTTCTTCTTCTTATTTATTTATTTATTTTGACACTACAGGGATTAAACCAAGGACCTTGCACATGCTAGGCAAGCACTCCACCACAGATCCACATTCCCCATCCGTAGCTCCTCAGTGGCTGACGTCTTACCAAGTATTCCTCATATATCATACAGCATGTCCAGTGTCAGGTAGCAGGATGGGGACGTCCAGAGTGCAGCACACAGCACGTTGACAGTGATGTGCTGGAGGTGCTTTGGCACCGTCCTGCTATTCAGATGGATGAGAGCTGCCCCTGCCCAGGATGGAACAGGCAGCCCTCTGTGGTGACAGACGCCATAGTGTGTTCCTCTGTAGTTGTAGTAAGGCCTTGGTCATACCTACGCCTTCTTAACATGTTATGTGCCTGGATGTAACCCAGCTAGGAGGGTCAGCAGTGACTGCAGAGGGCCGTCCAGGAGAGAACCAGGCTGTGGCGGAAGCCGTGGCGCCCTGGGTGTGTGGCACGATCATACAGAGCTGCCCATCACAGGGTTTCCTGAGGCCGCTGGACACAGGGGCCTGGTCATGGTGGTTGTGGCACCTCAGCCGCCCTCCAGGCTTTCAGCCCTATGTCTCTGGTTGCCCAGGAAGGTGACCCTCCTCCACCCCGGCTCTCAGCAGAGCAAGGCCTTGAGCCAAATACGACTGCACAGAAGGGACATTCGGACATGGAGTACCTGAAGTCCAAGATGGTGGCCGCCGAGTCGTCCTCAGAGGAGGAGAGTGAGGATGAAGGAGTGAACTGTGATGAAGGGAGTGAGGCAGAGGAGTCCTCCGCCACCGAGGCCCAGCAGGTGGGAGGGAGCACAGGGGCCCTGCCTGGGAATAGGAGGCCACAGGAGCCCGGAGCCTAGGTATGTGCCTCTGGGGGATAGGGAGGGGTTCTGTGCATGTCCGCGTGGTTCTGCGGCCCCATTGCTGGGGTGCCACATGGAGGAAAGACTGCCCCCTCTGAGCTCACTGCCTGCCACACCTGGAGGGGCCGCCTGCCACCTGTCAGGGCTCTGGGAGGAGCGAGGGTGGTGGCCGTGTTGCATGTGGTGTTCAGTAACAAGGCAGACGGACTTGAACAGGCCGTCGTTGATAGGTGAGTTTAGTCAAGCACTGACTATGTGCGTGGTGATGAACTTGCTATCACAGAATGTCCTCAAGTCTCTGGGGCCGTTCTTTTTCCATTTCATGAGGAAACTGAGGCCCGGAGAAGGGAAGTGACAGGCTCCCATGATGGGGTCAGGCCCCAGCCCAGGACTTCCAGGCTTTGAAGTTGAGAGTATACAGGTGGACACAACCCTTGAGGATGGCCACCTTGTCCCCCAACAGAGTCCTCTGCTCCAGACACAGGGCACTTGGACATGTGTGTGTCCCCATTCTTGAGTTGGAAGCAACCAGTCTTTTGCTTCCCAATGAGAGGAAGGGGCTCCCTCTGCCTCCTCTTCTCTTTCCTCTTCCTCCTCCCTCCTTCCTAGTTACCGTGCCCTGCAGGGAGTCTGGGAGTTCAAGGCCCAGTCTCAGCTCTCACCCTTGGGGGCTGCTGGGCCTGGGGGGATGCTTCAGCCCACAGGCCTCTCTGATCCTCGTCTGCAGAGGACATCCTGGCAGTGCCTGTCGTTCCAGCCATCTCCTGAACCCCTGTACTCAGGGTGGCCCTGGGGTCACCATGTCCAGCAGGGTTGGGGCAGCAACCTTCCCAGCACATCGAAGTTTCTCTGGTGGGACTAGAAATGACCTTGTTCTGCACCTGTTGGCTCACGGCAGGCTCTGCTGGGGAGTGAGTGCTAGCTGGGCAGGTTTTAGCACCAAAGGATCTACCAAAAACTTAGGTTGTGCAGAGCTATCTGGAGTCCAGAATTACAGGAAAAGGTGCCGAATTCAGAATCCGTGTGGAATTAGAGGCTCAGTAGGAGGCTGGCCTCTGCATGTAGCATGGAGCCAACTGAAATCAGTGGCTGCAGGGTAGGTGCCTCGGCTCCTCCCTCTGCCCTGGCCTCTGATGGCCAGGGGCCTACTCGCCTGCCCATGGTGTGCTGACCTGGCTGCAGCTCTCACTTCAGAGGCAAATGGGGACCCTGCATCCACTGCCTCCACACTGGACAGACCCTGAGTCTGGCAGGCACAGGCGCCAGCACTTCAGCTACCCTGGCTGCAGCTGCTCCTGGAGCTGCCACGTCCTGGTCTGTTCCCTGCTCCCGCCACCTCAGGGAACCCACTGTGGCCTTTTCTCTTTGTTCTCAGACAGAGAAACCAGCGAACGAGAAGGAGCCCACCACCTCCCACACCGTGAAGCTTCGGGGAGCCCCGTTCAGTGTCACAGAGGTATGTGCTCTGAGGACAGGGCAAGGAGGAGGCCACTCAGATTGAGAGCTGGAAGGAATCACAGACCAAAAAGGCTGACCGATGGCATCTTGGGAATCACCAAGGAGGGAATGCGATGGCTGCCTCGAGCAAGAGGAGGCCTGTTCTGCTCCCTCACCTACAGCAGGGCTGGCCTGTGGTCAGACGGTCCCTGGGGAGAGTCCTTCCCCATTGCGCAGCAGGCGGCCGCTGTAGGCGCTTGTGAGTGTGGAGGTATTGCTGTCTTCAGAAACAGGCCACAGGCCAGCTGGCACCATGGCTGCAGCTGACTGGCCCTAGAGCTCCCTTAGAAGAGGACCCTGTTCTCACGCCCGCCTCGTGACAGCCGTAGAGGTTCCCCATATGAGATCCTAGAAGACATGGCTAAATAAAAAGATTGAAAGTCACCTATAACTGGGATGGCCACGTGAGTGACTGTGAGCGGGCGTAGCAAGAGGGGGTGCGAGGATGCAGGTGTGATCACTGCAGGTCTGACCACTGGAGGTGATCCGCAGGTGCCCACTGTTCTCAGCACACTGGGCTGCCCCGCCCCAATTCCCGGGTCCCACCCAGTGACAATCCCTGACATTTGGGACAAACCTTCTTAAGTGTCCTTTTCTTTGTGCACTGATGCTGACCTCTGCCATTGGTTTGCTTTTTCCACATCCCTCTGTGAGGACTGGCTTGTGACACTGCCATTTTCCTTCTTGCATGTTCTTCCATGATCGGGGACAATTTGATACACTTTCCTGGTCTCCTAAATGGGGATATGGGAGTTAAAATTTTTTGCTATTAAAAATACTGAAGCAGTCCTTGAGATTGAGGTCAGGTGGGTTTTATTATTTTTTGTTTGTTTTTTTAAATTTGGTACCCAGGATCAAACCGCAGGTTATGTAACCGCTGAGCCACATCCCCAGCCCTTTTTATGTTTTATTTTGAGACAGGGTCTCATTCAGTTGCTCAGGATCTCACAAAGTTGCTGAGGCTGGCTTTGAACTCATGATCCTCCTGCCTCAACCTCCCAAGCTGCTGGGAAGAGTGGCGTGTACTACGCACTTCCTAGTTAACTTTTTTTAGGGAAAAAAGATGAACCCTTGCCTTACTCCTCATAATGAGAAAAGTTTCAGAAACATCATGGATTTCAGCTGAACAAATTTCTTTCTAAGCAATTTGCAAACTTTGATGGAAAAACAGAAAATGGACATGTTGACTGCCTACCAGCCAGAAACCCTGTAAGGCCACAGCTGCCACAGGTTCAGAAGGTGGACTGAAGAATCCATAGCCTGAAGAGCAGGCAAGAGGCACCACTTTCTCTAATTTACACATTCTTATGAAGAATATATGACCCACCCAACAGAAAAATGGAGAAAGGACAAGAGGTTTTTGAAGAAAAAGAACTCAGGTGGCCTGTACAGATGCTTGAATTTATTCATAATTATTAAAAAAAAATTTAAACTGCAAGTTCATGTTTTTCACTTGCCAAAGTGGCATACATTTTTCACATTTGGCAATAAACATTTTCATGCCTTTTGAAGGACAATGTAGAAGTGTCAGGCAGAATTAGGAACATCCAGGCCTTTGCCAAGCTGGTGCTGAGCTTCGCCCCACAGGTGGATTCCCTGAGCACACCAGAGTCTGAACTCAAGAAAGTTCTTTGCAACCTTCCTGTTATTATTTAAACTTAATGTGTTGATTTATAGTCATCAATAAGAACAGAAAAGCAAAGCTCCTGGGGATGTGTTGTATCAGGGTAGACGGGGTCCCCGGGAGTCCTGCTGGCAGGTCGGTGGAAGGTATCCATCAAGCTCTGGCAGTGCAGGTGGAGGCAGGCCATCCCTGTGGCCTTGTTAGGCACATAGGGTGGTTTTTGCAACCTGCTCACCAGCAGGTGATTGTTCAGGGTCCAGCTGTCACATGAGACCTTTCCCAAGGCAGAGCTGCCAGCAGTGCCAGAGTAGGCTCAGAGTTCAGAGAACCTGTCACTTGGCCTGGGACAGTGGGAGCAGAGTCCAAGGGACGAGACCATGCTGGCAGGCTGGGTGAGGTCCTGGGGGCTCAGACTGCTGCCCTGCTACAGAGCCTGCTGCCGGGCCCATCACTGGAGCATCTGGCAGCCTGCAGCCAGGGCCTGGGTCCCCAGCCAGGTGTGTCAAGTCCCAGGCTCCCCAGAGCCCTGACTCTCTCCTCCTGCAGGTGGACACTACATCGAGGTGTTCAGGGAGAAGCACATGCCCGCAGCCAAGGGGCCCCTGAAGAACAGTGTGCAGCCCTGACGAGGCCGGACACTCGGGAAGAACGAGGAGGAGGAGGACCTGGCTGACTCCAGGAGGCTCTTTGTGTGCAACCTGCCCTACAGCAGCACCAAGGAGGACCTGGAGGGGCTCTTCTCCTCCTACGGTAGGGATCAACTCCTGGCCTTGCACCCCTGTTGTGCCCGGCTCCCACTTGGCTGGGTCCGCCCCATCTGCCTCCCACTTGCTCTTGACCTTGGGCAGTGGCTCCAGCTGCTCTACTCATCTGAAAATAGGACTTGCTGTTCCCACTGCAGATCCAGTGGCATCTTTTGCTTTCTGAACTTGAACTTGGATCCTTTTTTTTTTTTTTAATGGTGCTGGGGATTAAATCCAGGGTCACTCTGCCACCCAGCTACATCCCAATTTTTTTTTTTATCTTTTAATTTGAGACTGTCTTGGTAAGTCCATGAGGCTGGCCTTGATCCTGTCTCAGCCTCCCAAGTCGCTGGTATTGCAGGCATAGCCAGCGTGCCCAGCAGAACTTGATTCCTTAGCTCTCACTGTCCAAACGCAGAGTGGGAGCAATGGACGCGTTTTCCTGAGATTCCTTGGCTTCTGGTGTTGGAATTCAGCAGCCGCCCAGCTCTCCTCACCCACTATGCTCCTGCCTGGGAATGCTTTTCTTTCTCAAGTCTTCCCAAGCAAACCCAGCTTCCGAGAAGAGGCAACAGCCAGGGCTGTCTTTGGTTTTGTTGCTGTTTCTTCTTGGGCTGGGAACTTGCAGGCCTGTAGTTGAGCTTGGTCACAGGGGCCGTTTGTCAAGGGGAGGAAGGTGGGCTCACAGTGCAGATGAATCTGTGCTCTGGAGAAGCTGCCAGCGCCCTTGTCTCCCAGGAGACTGGCCTGGGTGTGGAGGATCAGCGAGGCCATGTGAGTGTGGCTTGGGCCAAGGACAGCTCAGAGGTCCCAAGTGGAACCTGCTTGCAGGCCAGGTGATGGGACCTGAAGGTCTATCCACGCTGTCCTGCTCCCCAGGTCCTCCCACGGGCTGGTGCCCTGGCTACACGGCAGAGCTGAGTGGATGGGAGGGGGCTTGATGCGAGCTGAGAACTCGAAGGCTGTGTACTCATAAGCATGCTCTCTGACCTACTCTCTTCAGTCCGCACCAGACTGCAAAGTAAACAGATACCAGCTACGGGCAGGTGCTGTGCCTTGACTGGTCAGGATGTGAGATGTGTCTCCCTGAAAAACGAAGGTCAGTGTCCTCCTCGCCTGGACCTCTGTCAGAGCTGCCCTGTGCCCTCTCCCCCTTCCTCCCTTCCCAGGATGCTCCTTGCTTCCTTCTGGGTCTGCGTCATCTGCACAGGTGCTCCCTCAGGACCCAGCCTGGGATCTGGGATGAGCACCTCTCCAGAGCTTCTGCCTGCAGACCCACTGCAGGACATGTCCACAAGGATGTTCCCCTCTCTTCCCAAGGCAGGCTCCTTCTGCCAAACCCCAGGGAGCTCCATGCTCTGCCCTCTGTGCCCCAGGACACTCTCCTCACCTACTCCTGAGCCAGTGGCAGTCAGTGATCCTCGACACCACCCTTCCTGTTCCTGTCCCAAACCCACCCTTACTGCTTCCCAGTATTCTTTGCTCCAGGGCTGGACCCTGAGCCCCAGGCCCAGACACAGGAAGAATGTCTCTGAACCAGTGTCCCCTCTACAGTGACAAACCATACCTTGGAGGGTGATGCTTGTCCTGCTCACCACCTCACTAAGTGACTTCCCATGGGACACCAGAGCCACTTGGGATGTGGCCTCTGGGCATCCTGCCAACCTCACCTCAAGCCCAGCCAGAGGATGCTCCACCCCAGCAGCCTTACAACCCTTCTACCTGCCATTCCCACTGGGTCACACCCCTGCCTCCATATGCCACCCTGTGCTCTCCACAGCCTGCAGCTCTGGCCTTTCAGGCTCTGACTCACTGATTGATTTCCACTCTCCTGTGCATGTGAGGACAGTTTCCTTGTTCATTGGGAATCTGCAGGGTCCAAAATGGAGAAGGCTGTTAGACCCTCGCTGACCCGGGCAAGGAGAGAGGGGCAGCTTGCACTCCACACTGCCGGGGTTCAGCCCTAGCAGGAGTCCATGGGTTCCACACCGGTAAACGGGGAGTGGGGAGACAGCGTCGGCGATGGATGGAGAATGAAAGACACAGACTCTAGTTCTGGTGCAATCAATCCCACTTTATTCTGGGGAGGGCTGGGTTTATATACAGTTTTCTTCAAGCTATAATGGCAGTCTTGTGGTTAATATTAAAGAAGTTTTCAAAGCATAGGCAGAAAACAACAACCTTACAGATCATCCTTACCTAATCACAATTGTTTTAAGAATATCTAACTACATTGATGAGCTAATACAATGTTTATTTCCTTAAAAATCTAAACTCTACGTGACCTAAGACTATTCTTATTATTCTTGTGGTTAAAGTGATAGACAAGTAATCTCATGTGACCATTTCTAATAGGTCCCTCTGGTTAATATCTAAATTGCTGAGTTAAGGGTTACAGGAGGGCAGCGGTGCCAATGAATATTGTGTGCCAACATTTATTATAGGGGTGACATATTCTTTGTAGGAAGGAAGGAATGTCTTGGAACCTTATTCTCTTACCTCACTACCACACATAAACAAAACCATTGTTAAAATTTAAACAGCCTGTTGGAGAGAAAGGCAGATTTATAACTATTTTCTCCAGAGGCTTTCAGAGACTCATTGCACGGTTGCAAAATTATTTTTAATTTTGTTAATGGTAAAGACCCATTGTTTTTCAGATTGTAGGTAATATTTTCTAGAATTTTTGTTGTATTCCCTTCATCCCCTTAAGCAATCCGTTCAGACTGAAATGAGTAATATATTATCAGAAAAACACAGCAGAGAAAACACCATGCTCCGGAGCAAAACATCCGGCAATTCCTTTTAGGATGAGCCTTTGCAATCATCCTCCAGAGGATCTTTGTCAAGCACTGGATGGAATTCCAGATGCCCCCGCACCACACGCCCACTGCCCCATTTCAACGTCTTCCTCTTTATGGGCAGACCTATACATCAGACCCTGGGCACCATGCTCCCACGGGGCACCGAATCCCCAGCTGTGGAAAGGTGTGCGTTCCTGATCCCCTCAGGTCCCTGGGCCTGGGCTCAGCTTTCTGGGTCCCACGTCCTCACTCACCAAAGGGCAGTAAGATTCTGCAATTAGAAGTGGACATGAGGGACATGTGCAAACCCTGGGAAATCTCCACCCCAGTACCTGTGGGAGACACAGACGTCCTGAGACATCACGTGAGGTCAGCTACAGCTGACACCCAGGTCTTCTTCATGGGGGAAGACTTCAGATGAGGTTTTAAACCTCCCCTCACCTCAAATGATGTCTTGTGCGCAGAGGAGAGGGGAGGCAGGCCTGGGAGTGTCCAGCAGAATAGAGGGGAGGCAGGCCTGGGAGTGCCCAGCAGAAGAGAGGGGAGACAGGCCTGGGAGTGTCCAGCAGAATAGAGGGGAGGCAGGCCTGGGAGTGTCCAGCAGAATAGAGGGGAGACAGGCCTGGGAGTGTCCAGCAGAATAGAGGGGAGACAGGCCTGGGAGTGTCCAGCAGAAGAGAGGGGAGGCAGGCCTGGGAGTGTCCAGCAGAATAGAGGGGAGACAGGCCTGGGAGTGTCCAGCAGAAGAGAGGGGAGACAGACCTGGGAGTGTCCAGCAGAAGAGAGGGGAGGCAGGCCTGGGAGTGTCCAGCAGAATAGAGGGGAGGCAGGCCTGGGAGTGTCCAGCAGAATAGAGGGGAGACAGGCCTGGGAGTGTCCAGCAGAAGAGAGGGGAGACAGACCTGGGAGTGTCCAGCAGAAGAGAGGGGAGGCAGGCCTGGGAGTGTCCAGAAGAGAGGGGAGGCAGGCCTGGGAGTGTCCAGCAGAAGAAGAGGGGAGGCAGGCCTGGGAGTGTCCAGCAGAAGAAGAGGGGAGGCAGGCCTGGGAGTGTCCAGCAGAAGAGAGGGGAGGCAGGCCTGGGAGTGTCCAGCAGAAGAAGAGGGGAGGCAGGCCTGGGAGTGTCCAGCAGAAGAGAGGGGAGGCAGGCCTGGGAGTGTCCAGCAGAAGAGAGGGGAGGCAGGCCTGGGAGTGTCCAGCAGAAGAAGAGGGGAGGCAGGCCTGGGAGTGTCCAGCAGAAGAAGAGGGGAGGCAGGCCTGGGAGTGTCCAGCAGAAGAAGAGGGGAGGCAGGCCTGGGAGTGTCCAGCAGAAGAAGAGAGGGGAGGCAGGCCTGGGAGTGTCCAGCAGAAGAAGAGGGGAGGCAGGCCTGGGAGTGTCCAGCAGAAGAGAGGGGAGGCAGGCCTGGGAGTGTCCAGAAGAAGAGAGGGGAGACAGGCCTGGGAGTGTCCAGAAGAAGAGGGGAGGCAGGCCTGGGAGTGTCCAGACTTATCTTGTGAGCTTCACCCAGGGTCCTTGCTGGAACCACCCCCTGGAACCCTGAGTGAACCAGGATGGGAGCCCATACCTCATCCCATGCCCATCTCTTGGGGCTGGGCCTGTGGAAACCTGGCTCACAGTGAGGCCCACAGGCTCAGGACCAGGACCTGCAGCTCCAGTGGGCCTCACACATTCTCATGACTCAGTTGAAGAGAGGCCAAGAAAATGCGAGCAGGATGCTCCCAAGTACTAGGGCTGGACGTGACAACTGCTCGTCATTTGGCCGAGGCCAGGACCTGGGGTTGCTGTTCGACCACCAGGTATCCTGCCATCTGCCCAGGACCTCCTTCCCACTCTGTGGGTGTCAATGTCCTGTGGGGGACATTCCTCAGGCCATGGACATGAGGTTTCAGACAAAAGCCCATCTACCAAAAGATGGCCAGCTCCCTGCAAACTTGAAAGGCCACTCACTGAAATGATGGCACACCGGAGCCCTGCACACCCCAGGTAACCCCAGAGCCCTGCACATCCCAGGTAACCCCAGAGCCCTGCACACCCAGGCACACCCAGAGCCCTGATGCACCCCAGGCAACCCAGAGCCCTGCACACCCCAGGTACCCCAGAGCCCTGCACACCCCAGGTACCCCCAGAACCCTGCACAACCCTGGCACCCCCAGAGCATCCTGTACCCCAGCACCCACAGAACCTCCTGTACCCCAAGCACCCCCAGAGCTCTGCCATACTTCCTTGCACAGAGCAGGGTGGATGATGGCAGCTCAATTCCTCTCTTAAAACAATCGAAGGTCGTCTGCACTCCTCCCTGGCACACTAGAAGTATGGTTTCAGGACCAACTCGTGTTTTCTTGGTAGAGTTTCAAAACATGGGAAACAAACTTCAGGAAAAGCATTCCTTCCTGCCGAGGGAGTGTTTGCAGAGTCTGTAACTTAAATTACTAATAAGCACCTTAAAACTTGACCCCACACTCCTCACATGAAAGAAGGCTCTGAGAGGAGGTGGGGGACAGAGTGGTGGGCACTGTGAACCCCGAAACCTGGCCCACCCCACACTTCAGATGCCCCGTGCAGTTCCCGAGGTGCACTGAAGCCACAGCCGAAACAGCTCTGAAGTACCACGAAGGAACCAATGGCTGCTGTCCTGGCGCACACGCTGTGCCTCTGCCTGCCACATGCTAGCCACATCCACCTGTCCAGGAGCTGGAGCTACATTCAGTCTCTGAACCCCAGATGTTCACAGAGGTGTGGTCCCCCTGAACCACGATGCCTCAGAGAGCACTGGTCCGCCTGCACCCACTTTCCACACTGTACAGGAATTTTTTTTAAAAGATACCAGCTGGACCAAGGAAAAGGGAGGTCACTTTCCCAGTTTGGTTTTATGTAACCAAATGCATGAACCCCGGGCATAAGCCATTAATATCTGCCCACTGCACAGCAGGGCCACATGCAGACCCTTCCAGGTGAGTGCTTGCCTCCCCTTTGTAGAGGAGACCCTGCAGTCCCTGTAGTGTGGTGTGCCCCTCTCCGTGGGATCCCACTGTCCCTCCCATGGCAGTGCCCAGATAACACCAGGCTTCTGCATTCGGAGTTGGAGTGGGGCAGACCCAGGTTCAGAACGCATGTGTCAGCGGTGACCGTGAGAGTCACCTGACCCAGGTGGGGCTCTGCATCTACAAGGTGAGGGTGCTCCAGGGGCTCATGGATGCTGGCTGTGCCCGTGACACTCACAGGGTGCCTGGGGAAATCCTGCCTGCAGCGGCTGGTCCCTGGGAGGTCTGTACTTCTGACAAGATGATTGGAGTGGCTGCTGCTGGGCGGGAGGCCAGAGCTGACCAACGAGTGTGTTCACAACTGTGCACCTTTCCCTCAGCAGGCAAAGGGCCACCGTCCCCCATCAGGGTGAGCACAGATTAGCACCTCCTTTGAGCCTATGTGTATCTTTCCCAAAGTACAAGGAGGAAGAGACATCAGGCAGGACCCAAGCTCCAAGACCCAGATGCCAGCAGCCCCTCTCGGCCACCCCTGCTGCTTGGAGCCTCCAAACTGGCACACTGGCCATTCTGTGGGCAGGGGTGCTGGCAGGCGACCTGGCGGTCCTGGACCTCAGCCCAGATCCCCCCTGGGGTGCTCACCGTGGGCCGTCACAGTCACGGATCTTTAGATTTTGCAAGGAGAGCTCCACAGGATGTCACATGGTTGGTTAGTCCAGTAGCAGAAAAGGGCAGGAAGCATGGGGGCCCTGGTCACACTCCTGCATGGCCCTGTGTCATGTGGCATTCGCTGAGTTCATCGTTTTAACATGACTCATGATGTAGAGATGAACCATCATATGAAAGAAAATACAGAAGATGCAGAGAAGAGGAAAGAGAAGTGATTCTAGCTGAAGGAAATAAAAAGCTGAGCTCAGGTATGGCTCAAAGGAGCAGATCAGAGACTATGGCTTTGCTGTGTGGCTAAGCCCCTTTTCTTTCAAGGGTGCCCAGTCTTGGCAGGTTTTAAATTATTGTGGTATTTATACTTTTCTTTCAAAAGTAAGATGAAGATTTATTTTAAATATATGTCTTTTTAATACTCGCTGGTAAAATAATAAGAGAGTTTCCCTTGAGGAAAAATAATAGCTCTTTCAATCACTAATATGCTAATATCTAAAAAGGCAAGGTGGCTGTCCCACTGGCTCAGTGGCTTGTGCAGTAATGATGTATTGTTACAATGAAAGAGTGCTTTATTTTCAGAAGAGGTTTTTATGTTTTCCATAAAATGAAGCAACATTTTAAAAGATGATATATTTTATAAATAGTAAAATTCTCAATATAAATTTTACCAGATAGCTATACTAGTGTACGTGCCAAGATTATTTGTGTTACAAAGTAAAATGACAGAAAATTTCTTTTTTTTTAAATAGTACTGATAAATTCTCTTTATTTGCCATTGAGCAGTTTTCAAATAGCCTCTTCAAGGTCAAGAGAAAATCATGCAAATATATAAATATACTAATTTTCTTTGTATATGTAATGAGATTTTGAGGTTGTCAAAACCACCACTTTATAATTTACAATTTATAATTTATAACTAGGAGGTAGTGGAGTGTTAGATTATGCAAATAGATCCTGAGGACAAAGAACGGACTATGCAATTCCACATCTCTGAATCTGGAAATGCTATAAAGTTTATTAAGTGCCACACCGAGGGTTTCCTCACCTCTTCTGCAGTCTTCGAGGTGTCTGAGCAAATGGAGGGCGTTTTCATTATTGGCCACCTGCATGCCCTCAAGGTCAGGTCTGGCCCTGAGCATTGTTTGCAGCTTGTTCCCCTCAATGCTGACCCACTCTCCCCCACTTTGTCCACCACCCCACACTGCCCCTGACTGGCAAGGTCCTGGTTTTCTACAGTGTACACAAAATTAGCAAGTGAGTGTTTTCAACCTCTTGAAAAAAGTGATCTCAATCAAAATGGATATGATGTTGTGAGTTATTTTCTGTTAGTGGGTAAAGGAAGGGTTTTGCTTGGGCCCTGATCATGGGAGCTGGAGATAGCCATGTGTCTGTTATTTTGATTTTCTTAACCCTCAAGTTCAGGCTGCTTGTGTGGTGTTGAGTTGGGCTCCATGGGACTCCAAGACCAGCTCCCTGGGGAGACCAAGCTGGAGTAGCCTGTGGGTCCCTGAGAGCCTCTCTCAGCAGCACCTGGGTGTGACTTGCAGTCAGTGACACCTGTGTCCTCAGCTGGTTGGCCCCAGGTGAGTGCAACTCTGTACACAGCATCACAGGCCTGAAACTTACCTCTGTGCCTCAGGCACAGGAACTGAGGAGAAAGAAATGCCCTCTCCCTGTCCTGCAGGTGTGCTGCCTGCCAGGGTCATGCTTGCAACAAGCACAAGGGCTACAGGGTTGGCCCAGGACAGAGGGATGCAGGATCCATCCCTTCCCAGGCCCAAAACAGAGCCCTGAGCCCCACTCCTCTGTGTGAGGGATCATCTCCAGTTGTGTGACTACAACACACCTTGTCCCTCTGCTCACCTCCTGACAGACACCTGTGCACTGTGGCACTGTGGACGAGGATGTGCATGTGACCGTGTGTGCTCCAGGATGCCATTCGGCCATCTTGTCTGTGCCTAGGCATGGACCTGCTGGTCATAGAGGAATCTATTACCTCCTTGAAGAACATCAGCAGAGCCCTGGGGTCACATAAACACATTCCTCCTAACTCTGGGGCCATAAGATAACTGCTGCTTTTGCTGTGACTGTTCCCATGCTTTCCAGGCCTGAAGGCTCTCCTGCCTTTCCTCTCTACTCCCTGTGGAGGGGTGGATAAGGGTGCCCAGGTCCAGTCCACTCCCCTTATGTCCCTGAAGCTATTTCACAACAGGACAGAAATAGGACCCAGAGGCAGATGATGAGCACGGGTAGCTGGCCTGTCCTCCCCCTGGGGTTGGAGCCCATCCTCACCCTGTTGGGAATTCTCCCTGTGGGCTTTAGCTGGGAAGATGCTCCAGGCTGGGGAAGGGGTGCAGACTCATGGGTGGGTGTGGCCTGGCCATCCCCACACCCTGACCCACAGCTGCAGCACCGAGCAGTACCTAGAGAATCTCCTGGCAAAGCTGTGGCCCTTCCCTGGGCCCTGCATTGTGCCTGAGCATGGGGTGACCAGAGGTGCCCAGGACACTCAGAGCTGCATGATGGCACCACAGGGAGTCACTTTGGACATTTAACCGAAGCCAGCTGGCTTTGGGGGAGTTAGCAGCTACCTCTGTGAGTCTAAACACACACCCCTTTGACCCACTTCCAGTAGCGCACTCTGCCATGCACGTGGGGCAGAGATGTGCTTCTTGGCCTTCTACACGACGCGTAGCTAGGTACTTTCATGGTGGTGATGATGTGGAATGACAGCAGAAATGTCAGCGGTCGGGTCACTTCACAGGGGCTGCCTTCCCCACAGGCGATGCTGGGATGCCTTAAGGGGAGCCTGGTGTGTACGGGTCCCCTGAGTGCTCCCTCTGCCCCAGCACTGGCCCTGGCTCTACCCGTGACTGGGCAGCCAGGACAAGGGCCAGGACAAGGCATGCAGCTTGCCAGAGGCAGAGCAGGGATCTTTGTATGATTCAGACCCAGCTGCAGAGGCCAAGGCTACCTGGGGGGCTGGGAGCCCCCAGGGCACTAAGGGCAGTGGCTACTCTGCATGGTGAGACAGCACAGAACACACCCAGGGAGCTGCATCGCACACACAACAGCAACCCAGCTGTGGTGAAATAAGGCAATTGTGTGCTGGTAAGTCGTAGCCTCCATGAGATCTTGCTTAAGGGGTGTGCAGGACAGTGTGAGATTTGTCCTTAAAATTCACAGTAGAGGCCCGGGGTTGTGGCTCAGTGGTAGAGCACTCACCTAGAATGCGGGAGGCACTGGGTTTAATCCTCAGAAGCACATAAAAATAAAATAAATGTATTGTGTCCACCTACAACTAAAAAAAATTAAAAAAACAAAATTCACAGAAGAGATAATTGAGATTGTGTCTGTGACATGGTGGATATGTGTAACACACACTGGTATGCACAGTGATGTGTGTGCCTGATGCACCCTCATGGACACACTGCAGAGGGGCCTGTGGGAAGCTGCCTTAGGGAGCAGACCTACTTTTCACTCAGGCTGTGGTGCACTGCTTTAATTTTTCTTTTAACTCTAAGTGTGTAGTCCTTTTTTCAAACTTTTAATAACCAAAAATAACGTGAGATAGAATGTATCTCCACCATAAAGTGGATAAGATGTGCTATTTGTTCTTTCCACCAGATGCCACAGGACATATTAGCTGATGTGACATTTTAAAGCAAGGCTGCCACCTTCAAAGACCTCTCAGTACTAAGTCAGAGGCACCAGGAGTCTCTGTCTCATGGTGGAAGAGTCCCAAGGCAAGAGTCCTTGCCATTTGCAGCCAAAGAAACTGAAGTTCAGAGAACCCTCTGAGGCTAGCAAGGGAGAGGAGTCCTTGACCCCAGCTGCACCGGATCAGAAGGCCTGGTCCTGCTGGCTTCTTGGGTTACCTGGGAACATGAACAGGCATGGCTGCTGGCCACCCAGAGGGCTCTGTGGCCCCTGCCCCTACCTCCTTGTATCCCTTGCTTCTCATCATACAAGTGACTTGAAATCTAAATGCTTCCCAGGCAGAACAGTACCCTTGACTAAGCACTGCCTCATCAGGACCATGTGCCAAGGTGGAATAACTCAGACCAAGCCCCTTCAAGGGCTCTTGGAGGTTCTTTCAGAACTTAAATGCCATTTTCTTCTCCTTTGAAAACATGCCCTTTCCTCAGTGGGAGCCTCTTCGATCCACTGCGCCCCTGTTCTGGCAAGGGAGATCCCAGAGAGCTCAACTACAAACCACCAAAACAGAGAAGAAGACAGGTTCCTGTGCACCTTCCAGGAGCAGGAGGGACAGGCAGAGGAGAGCACAAGACTGGGCCAGCTGTCACTCAGCAGAACAGGAGGTGGTGGGTTCAGTGGAGGAAGCCAACCCCCCGTGGCTCCATGTCCACAGATCTACCTGCCCCTAAGTGAACCAGGCCATTGCAGAGGCCAGCACTGGATGGATGTGAGTTCTCCTGCTCTGGGCTGGTCTCCCTCCAAGCCTGGCTGGACTAATTTCTACCATCCTCTCTGGAACTTGTCACCATCACCAGAAGTACCAGTGCCAATGACGGGGACACGTGAACATCCCTGTTGCTGCTCAGGGTGATGGTTAAGGGCATCGGCAATGCAGCCCTACAGACCTGGCTTCTGTCCCTTCTCCAGCCTGTGTGGCACTTAGCAAGACAGTGGTCCACTCAGAGCCCCAGCTTCAGTGCTGCTGCACAGAGGTGCCAGGGCACAGGTGCAGTGCTGAGGTAAATGCCTGTCAGCATGAGTCCAGCACAGAGGGCAGCAAGCCATGGCTGTGCCACAATCCTTAGAGAGTCTGTTGACTATTTAGGTTCCACCTGCCTAGCACACCTCTCTGGTTAGTTACGGTCTTATCAGTAAACAACACTTTTAACTGGTTATCTGGGAACCAGAGCCTCTTTTCTTTGGTTCCTCTCCCTACTGGTGACCCACAGTAACACAAAATGGAGAGGGGGCGGCTCTCCTGGTCCGGGCATTTCCGGTATCTAGTCAGTTCTGGCCTTTATCTTCCCCCTGCTTCTTCCAGGAGATGGAGTTTTCAGTGTCCTGTCTTACTTTTCTACAGTCAGCGAGGTAGTCCTAGAGGGGTTGAGCGTCCATGAGGACATCTGGAGATGGCAGGTTTTCCACCATGCAGCTCCTGTTGTTGGGATTGGATGTCAAGGAAAGAGACAGGGCCTCCACTGGAGTGTTGACAGAGGATGGGCATCTGGCGGAGATTGGGAGACTGACCTCATGAGGATCAGCGAATTACTGTGTGATGTTTACACTGGCATTGATGTAGTGACACACTGATCTAATTACATGTCAATAAGTGAGAGGCCCAATTCACTGAGGGAACCAGAGAGGATTACAGAGCTCCACTGGAAGTTCTTAGAGAACAAGGACTCAATCTTCAGATTCAATTACTGCAAAACTAGCCAACTGCAAAGCCTCAGGTGGGAAGGAGAGACAGGGAGTGAGGTTGACCTCCGTGGGGTGACCTTACTGGGACTTGCCCTCTGGGTTTAAACCAAACTTCCTGATTTCTTAAATGCCTTTTTTTTTAGATGACCCATTCCTACGCACAATCCATACAACAGAGATCCCAAAAACTTTGTACAGAATGACAGGAGAACAAGTGTCCCTCCGATTGCAGATGGACAAGGACTGTCTCCTGCACTACAGACTGGAAGGGCAGCCACCTGGGCAAAGGAGGCATCAAAGGAGAGAGATGAAGGCACTCCATGTGCCTGGGCCAGTGGCTGTGGGGCTGGAGCGGGCAGGCACCTAGTCTAACAGAAGGCACTGTGTTGGGGAGAACAATGTGGGATGGGCTTCCCAAATGCCACATAGTCAACCATCCCCACCCAGGGGTGTTTGTCTACCTCTACATCTTTGTTCATTTCAAAGTCATCCACATTGCAGGTGGAGAGCAGATTGGAAGTCCACAGAACTGCAGGTCCTTGCACCAAAACAGAACTCAGTAACTACTCAGCAGAGGAGTGAACAGGAGAGAGCAAGCGGGGGCAGGCCACGCTAGTGCAGGAACTGCAAGCTCTTCCTGTGGAAGGGCAGGAAGTAAAGACTTTTGACTTTTGAGGCCAAATGGTCTCCATTGCAACTACAGTTGTCCCCACTTATCCACAGGGAACACATCCCAAGAACCCCAGGGAATTCCTGAAACTGAGGTAGTACCAAATCATACACAGATGGTCTTTTCTATGTGCACACGTCCATGATAATGTTCAATTTAGAAAGTAGGCACAATAAGCAATAATAAAATAGAATAATCATGGCAATACTACATACTGTAATAAAATTGCCAGCACCGCTACTCCTGTACTTTAGAGTCTTTGTTAAATAAACTTTGTTACTTGAACAAGCACTGCATTACTGTGACAGTTGCTCATTCTCACCTACCAGGGGAAAATCAGGCCCTCAACCCTGGGAATTGTCATCACAGGAGGAGAAGAGCACTAGCACCTGTGGGGAGCCCCAAAGGCCCAGGCTGCACCTCTTCAGGTCTTCAAAACACCACCAAGCTCATTCAATACAGGAAGACAGTTTACCACCAAAAGGGATCATGTGAATTTACAAATGAAGACCCATAACTGACAGCCATTCTACATGTTTTCACCTGTAATATCTGCAAGTCTGCATGAAGCACAGCAGAGCTGCCAGGTCAGCTCACCAGTGCAGACTTCAATGAGAACTAGCAGCAGGAAGAAATCGGAACCACTGTCCAAGCATGCCAGAGTTCCAAGGCTGTGACCCAACACTAACTGGAAAGTAAATCAAGTACAAGTCTGAATGCCTGCTGGGGACCACTGGTTTCTCAAAACGCCATGCCCCAGCCTGGTGGTGGGAGCCACGAAGCTGCGACTGCAAGGCCCTGTAGGTGCACATGGTGTGCACATCTGTGCACAGAGTTCTGCTATCGTGTGTGCATGAACATGGACACACCTGTGTTTGTACACATACCTTCCACATAACCCCAGAATCCAAGGTTTGCTTTTACATTTGTGATTCTGATGGTCTGGATGATAGCATTACTGAATGACTGCATAAAAAACATCAAAAGTTGGGGCTGAGAGTGGCTGAGGTGGAGCACTTGCCCTGGGGTCGATCCCCAGCACCACAAAAAATGTTATAGAAAGTTTCATGTACATGTATTTGTGTAGTTTTTACATGCAGCTTTTATAGGCAGTTTATTTATAACCTATGTATATATAGCTTATAGACATAGTTTATATATTATTTGACTATAAGCTATATGTATATGCCAGTTCTATATTTGACAGTCTGCTGTTCTCAACTTTGAACTAATTTTTATGCATAACTGCTTAGAAAGTAGGCTCCCTGTGGCCTGGGAACTTGTCCTACTGTCATGGCTGCAGTGGCCGCTTCCACTACCACGCAGGTGGCTCCCTTGGCTGGAAAAGGCACTAATGGGAGGGTGTGAAGGAGCCCCCCACTGGGACCTTCTTGAAACTTTCTCCGACTTTGTTAGTTCTAACTGAATCAATGAGCGGAAACCCCAGTATAAAGTAACATTTTGAGAAAGTGTAAAAACAAGGAAACAGAAGAAATTGCGGTGGAATTAGCATCTTTTTAGCCTCCACAGTGGCAGATGCCCCAAAACACCACCATCAGTAGCTTTCTTCTGTACCCCTTGGGGGGTCTGTAATCATGTCATAATCCACATTTTATTGTTTCCTCTGAAGACTATTATCTCATTTCTTCCTGATTGTCTTATTCTTGATGTTTATGTTTTTTCCTATTCATACTGTCATAATTTTCAGACTGAAATATTGAACTTAGAAAATATTAGTTTTGTTATTATTGATATATGTATATGATTTAATTTTTATTTTAACTTTTCAAGAAAATGAGTATATAATCAAAAGATGTCTCGTGTCCTAACTATAGAACCTCCTTTCTGAATGCTTTAAAATATATTGCCACAGGCACTCAGAGCTGCAATTCCCTTATGGCAAATGAATGCGAGCACTTTTTTTCTTTGTTTTTTTGCAGAGTATGGTGACAACTACTGTGATAAATATTTTCAAATAAAACTGTGGGAAAAGATCAGCATGAACCTTACAAACACTAGTTTCTCAAACACACAAAAGAAGGAAAGCCCACTGTGCCTACCCAGAAGAGAAACCTAAATGAGAACAGTCATTCAAAGTCGTAATGTGAATGATTTACAGCATGGATCCGAGATTCAGAAGGACTAAATCCCAAAGCATTGTCTTGTGCAGACACAGAATCTGGTGTGGACTGCCTGCTGGGCATGGGCTTGTCTCATAGAGACACTTCTCCCTGTGTCCCCAGCATTGTCACAGGTGGTGGCCAAGGGACTGATGATACAGATGCAGCCTCACACTTACAGACACTCCAGGAGGGCCATCATGTGGGCTAGTAAGCACACTTCTTTCAAAGAGCAGGTCCTGCAGGTGATGCTCCCTGGGCAGGGGCTGTGCAGTATGTGTCCTCCCCCAGCATCAGCACCCCCCCATGTGGAGGGCAGGCTCCTGCCTGACACTACTGAACACAGAGCTGCGGGGAAGAGCAGCGGCCTGTCCTGCTGCAGGGCAGCTCCTCTGAACCAAACCCTGGATCCTGGTCAGGTGTGGTCAACATAGAAAGCCACAGGTTCTGAGGATTCATGAACCCTTTAATAATCCACTGATAAATCCTTTATTTAATAAGTGCCTTTGGTGTGCGTGTGTGTGCATGAAACTCAGTTTTCATTGTGGCTGGTATAACAATGGGCTCAGAAAATTCCTGGAAATTCAGTCGAGGGTCCTGGCGAGCTGCTCTGAGCCCCCAGCACCACTGATGAACGCTGCACCTGAGCAGGCCCAGCAAGCAGGCCCCACATCCTCTGGAAAGTCACCAAAAAGAAAAACAGAGGCTAAAACAAACTGAGGTGAGCAGCAAGTAGGAACTTGGACAGCCTCAGAAGAAACTTAGAAAATTAAAGTATCCAATCACTACTGACACTGGGAAGGAAGAGGAGGGACTGTATCCTAGCAACCAGAAAACCCAAAGTCAGACTGGAAGAAGGGAAGAGGAGTTCTGAGGAATTGAACCTAACAACTGAAACCAAAATGTAATGGGAGATAAGAATAGTGAAATCACAAAAAAAAATCAACAGGAAAATAAAAGAAAAATCAAAGGATCTGCAAGAAGACAGAGTGTTTGACAAGTTAAGTTCCAGAAAGACTGACTGCAGAAGACAGAGGAGGATGTCCTGGAGGACAGAGCACACGCCCATCAGCCTGTCCATGGGATGAGACTGACACCATGTACAAACACTAGGTGCAGGAGGACCAAGATCATGAAGCTCCGTGCACTTGGAGCAAAAGAAAATGCTTCCAAAGCTTCCAGAGGAGCAGGGAAAAGGAGAGTCAGCCACACAGGCTGCAGTGTCAGAGGCACTGTGTCTCTCAGCACACAGCCTGAGCAGTAGGACCAAGCCTTCTATTCCCCAGGAAAAGTGATCCCCAGTTCACTGGTCTGTCCCCCAGCCAAACCACCAGTGAAGTATGAAAGTAGATTAGATAACAATTTAAACTTTCATCTTTCAAACGCACTTTCCTCGAGAAGTTAGCAGAAGATCTAATCACCAGGAGGAAGACAGAACATGAGTGTGTGACATGGGGTTCTGGAAACAGGATCCAACTCAGTGGCTCATGGACCCATCCCAGGATAACCTGGACGGCAAGAACAGAATCCAGTGGCTCCAGCCCAGGAGGATGAGGAGTATGGCCAAGAAAGGATCAAAATGAGAATTCAATATTTCATGTTTAAATTGAAAGAATTGAAGAATGGTTTCACCGGAAGTATGTAGGAAATTAAGCAAATGGAATAATAAGGTATTGTTAACTGCAGGGAAAACAAAATGTTGTGTAAGAAAGAAAGACAAATCATTGTATGACTCAACCCTGAACAGTAGGTAGACAGACAAATAAATATAAATATTGCTTACTGATGTAATAAGAGCAGTTGGGGGAGACAAATCCTGGGAGGTGTGTTCACAGAGGTGCAGATAAGTTAACCGTTCTCAGTAACTGTCATCTACCCATCTGACCTCTCAATAAGTATCTAAAGTCTAAAGACCAAGGGAGAGTGATGTGAACACGGTATTCAGAGATGTGGCACCAACACCACAGCTAGAGGGACGACAGGTGGCAAGCAGCAGGTTACAAAGGACTCAGGAGGGGCAATTTACAGAAGGACCTCAGCACGTGTGGAGTGGCCTGATCATTTCTAAATAGTTGAAACATCAACTAATGCAAAAGACAGGGGAAAATCTTGAAATGAAGGTGAACAAATGTTCACTGGCATGAGTCACATTGCTACAAATCCAGAATGACCCGGGACTGGGCCCACCCCACATCTCCTCTTTGTGCACCTGACCACTGTCTGCTTCCAGTCATGACTAATTCAAGGTACTGCCCTTGTCACAACAGAATAACCCTAGCGGGCTGAGCCAGGCTGGCCTTCCACCTAACAATTCACACTCACCTTGTCAGGGCCTCCAAGGCACGTCCTGCACAGCAGGGCCTGTCCTCACCCTGGGTCTGCTCCCAGAATGATCTACTAATGCCCCTACCTTGATAAGGCCAACAGGAAGGTGTGTGCTGCCCTGCCCATGGGAGCACAGGACACCGAGAAACCGCAGGTTTGCTCCTGGCTGCTTCCGTCATCTCTAACCCTCTGCCTCCCAGTTCCCTCTCCTACTCCCTGTCCCTTCTTCCTCACATGACTAGCTGGTTGCAGAGTCCCACCCTGTGTCCTGGCCCCTGCTTACCCACCAGTTGGTTCATCCCCAGGATCCCCTCCAGGACTGTCTCCCTGGCTCCAGCCACAGTCTCTCAGATCCTCCATGTTTGCCACCATCTCTGGAGCAATTTTACCAGACAGAATTTCATCACCCTTCCTTGGTGGAAACAAGGTGGCATCCCTCCTGCCCACCAGATGTGCTGTGTCCTGTCCACCTTTTCTGCCCTTTATAATGGCCGCCGCCTTCCTGCAGTGCACAGCCCATTTCTTCAAACTCAGAAATTGGCAGTGCCCTTGCACTTGAGCTGTGTGGCCTGCCCCTCACCTGGGAAGCAAACCCACACCAGGACCCTAATACCCCATGTAGGCTGAGCCTGTGGGGCCTACAGCCCACATCCTTCTGCCTGTGTCCCCAGTTCTGCCGAGGCAGCACCTCCACCCTCCTGGCATTAGCCACAAACCCTCCCTGTCTCGGGAGGAGTGAGGGGATGCTGTTGCCTTTGTGGCCACCCTGGTGCCCCAGACACTGAGGGCTCTGCTCACATGGGTGATGCGGTTGAGGCTCAGGCCTTGCAGCTGATGTGAAGGACCCAGGTCCACCCAGGCTTCTGTCAAAGGGAAGCTCTGCCTCCTCGTTACCTCCAGAGGCAGGTAGAGGCCATGCCCTGCTGAGGGCTGTAAGTCAGAGGGTCACAAGGCAGGCGGAGACAGACAAATAAGCAGCAGGTGCTACAGCAGGACTCCAGTTTCCCAAGAGCTGGCCCGGCCTCCTCCTGACCACTCCTCACTGGGCGCAAGGCAACCAGGACAGGTGTCAGTCTCTCTAAGGCTGTACCCTCTGAACCACGGGCTGGTCCCACAGCATGATGTCGGTCAAGTCTCGGCATGTTTTCCTAAACACAGAAGTATTTGGCTCCCTCCAGCCTGCTCTGCACTTCACACATGGTGATGAAGTTACCGAGGTGCTGCTGAGCTCAGAGAACCCACAGTTGACATTTGGTGACCTTAAGGCGGTTCACAGACTCATCCACTTAGCATTCCAGAGACATATAACACCCATTTTCCATGAAGAAGTGAGGGTCAGGGAAGGGGAAGGCCTCCTGGGCTACAGGACTTCTGGCTGCAAACCTGTCTGGAGCCCCCTGTCCTGAGGTGGCTTCTCCCCAACCCTGAGTGCAGGCAAGAAGCCCCTTCATCTGGTCTGTTAACGGTCATCTGTGTCCACGCCTCTTCCCCAGGCCTCCAGCTAACACACAGGCACAGCTGCCCACATACCTCTAGACAGTGAAAGGCCAGCAGGCCCCCGAGCATGAGGTAGGGGCCCTAGGCCACTGTGACCAGAGCTTTGACCACACATCACCAGGTCAACCCTTGGAAGACACACACTCAGGTAGGTCTGTTAGCATGACATCCATGGTGTCTCACAAGCACGTGTGTCCTGAGCCACAGAAATGCAACTGGCTCGGGGGAGACAGTAATTGGGACTTGCTGTGAGAGGAGGAGTGTGTCGGGTCCACAGACTGAAAGTATGGGCAGCCGACGCAGGGGGCCAGGCCATGCTGAGCTCAGTCTCAGCCCACCCTGCACACTGGGTGCTTGTGCTAGGGCACGTAATCGTTATCAATCCCATCATCCCCAGGCACCTGCCAGCCACAAACGAGGACCCAGACACTCCATGTGGTTGCTTCAGGTGCCTTCAGGAGCCCAGCAGGATCTTCCCGGGCATGTGTCCACAGCACTGGGTATGTGAAGTCCCCCAGGTCGATCATCCTTGATAACAATACCTGACGGACTCTGTTGGGCCTGATGCAAAGATCCTGTCTCCCTCGCTGGGAGAAAACCCTCCAGGATGCCCTGCTGCCTGATTGGCTGTGTGCTGGTGACCTTGACCAGTTGCCATTTGGGGGCCAAGGGCTGTTTTCTCCTGTTCCCACCAAAATGCTCTGAAGCCCAACTTTCAAACTGGGACACTCAGGATCAGGCCTCGCAGAGGTGACAAGATGACAGGAACAGCGCTCTGCCTGTGAATCCGCCAGAGCTGGTGATGGTTACAAAACTGATCGTGGAACCGCCAGATGGCCATGCTCTCACGTGGAGCTTGCGGGGGGTGGTTTAGAGCCTCCTTCCCTCCAGTAATCAGAGCAAGAGCAGGTCCCAGCCCTCATGGAGACCGCCATCACTGCACGGCAGAGCCCTGGACAGGCCTCAGAGAATTTTGCTCCCAGACTCAGTACTGACCCCCTCTAACTAGGGGAAGCATCGTGCAGGGCAGGAGAGACATGTGCGTGGCCAGGAGGCAGAGGGCCATTAGCT
Source organism: Sciurus carolinensis (assembly GCF_902686445.1). NCBI lineage: Eukaryota > Metazoa > Chordata > Mammalia > Rodentia > Sciuridae > Sciurus > Sciurus carolinensis. The sequence goes on along the minus strand of NW_025920122.1, from coordinate 1,218,446 downwards.
CAGGACTCATGGGAGGCTCGTCCCCTTCAGGTCCAGGAACATGGATGCAATTAAATATCTGTGATATCACTGTAAATGTAATGAGCAAAGGAAATTGACGGCAGCTCCAACTAAATTACAGATTGAAAGGCAAGGAAGGTCTCCAGGAATGCCAACAAATGGGGACTCAGCTGACCAGGCCCAGGTAAAATTGAATTGGAAATGTTCCCTGTCTGATTAGCATAACAAAATTTCCAGTGTTTAAAGAAGAAAAAAGTCATTCTGTTTAAATGAATGGGGGAGGGGCATCTTCCGACAAACACAGGTATCTCTAGATGTGTTCAGGAGAATGAGGGGGTGAGCTGGGCAGACTCCCAGGCACAGCTCCAGTCACCCCCTCTCCAGTCTCACCTCTTCCCTCTGCTTGGATGGGGCTGGCCAGCTAGTTAAAATTCTGTTAAGTACACTTATACTTTATATAAGATTTTCCCTTTGACAGTAATTCAGAGTAAGACATTGCACATTTTTGGGGGTTTACTTTATTTGGAGATTATCCCCATTGATCAAAAAATGCTGACTGTTTTTATTATCACTTCAATACATTACCTTACTAGAACATGCAGCAAGTAACACGAAAACCAGCCAGGCAAAGAAGGAAAAACCATGGCCTTTGCAAGGCGAATGAAGCAGGCAGATTCCCTTATACCTCTCAATGTTGCCTAGGATGTGCTGGGAGGCCACAGCATGAAGCCCACACCCAGCCAGCCCTGCACAACCAAGTCCACGAGCCCACCACCAGGTGGTGAGCCCACCACCAGGCAGTGAGCCCTACCACCAGGCAGTGAGCCCCACCAGGCAGTGAGCCCCACCAGGCATTGAGTCCACCACCAGGCAGTGAGCCCCACCACCAGGCCGTGAGTCTACCACCAGGCAGTGAGTCCACCACCAGGCAGTGAGCCCCACCAGGCAGTGAGCCCACCACTAGGCAGTGAACCCACCACCAGGCAGTAAGCCCCACCAGGCAGTGAGCCCTTCCAGGCAGTGAGCCCACCACCAGGCAGTGAGCCTGCCACTAGGCAGAGCTGCTGCAGGGATTGAAAACAGTTTGCCAGGTTCAGCCACAGGCAGGGACACTGAGGTTCACTGAAACAGATTTGATTCAGCTGAACTAAACTCTGGTCAGAAGAGAGAGGTGCACACCGTGCAGACACAGAGCCCAGAGGTGTGTGTTCAAGGCACTCAGAGAAGCAGCCACGAGGCCAAGCCCTTCCTGCTCAGGATGCCTGGATTCCCCTGTGCCAACAGGGGCCACCCTCTCTCTCATGGGGCTCTTCTTCTAGGGTAGTGAGATGGTAAAACTACAACGGTGAGCATTAGTGATGGTGAGGGGTGCCAGAAGTGAGGCCACAGGTGGTTTTCAGAGCAGAAGGTCTGAGGAGGCCCTGAGCATCAGAGACACAACTTCTTCCTAAAGGACCCCTCATGCCCCATGACGGTTGCGGTCACACTGGACTCCCAAAGCCTTCTAGAGGGCAGGATGGGGCAAGGGATAAGGAAGAGCAAGAGTGTCTCCTGTCTCTGCACAGTCACTGAGGAGGTCGAGCACATGCTCTGTTTGACCTCAGTGACTAACCCATGGGGACAGGGTTGTGTCAGCTGCAGGGAAGCCCTGGAACCCTGGCCTTCCCTTGATTTAGCTTAGCTGACCTTGTGGGCTCCAGGACTAAGATGAGAATGATGGCTACTGCAGTCTCTCCACAAGCTCTCCCCAGCGTGGAATGCTCAGGTTTGCTGGGTGTTGGCTGGGAATCATCTAATTCTAGCTGGTCTCTGTGTGGGAGATGAAGGCAGGCACCTGCTTTGCTGCAAAGCTCTGATCCCTTCCGGGGCTTCCTCATCAGCGACCTCCACTAGCCTTCCTGTGCACGCTGCACTGGGGTGCCGGGCCCCTGTCTCATAGTCCTGGCACTGTGCTCACAGGTGGGTGAATAAGGGGCAGGAGCTGGACTGTGGCTCCCTGGCCGAGGCCCAGCCCTCCCCACCCACCCTGATTCCTCTGCTCTGTGTGCACATCAGTTACCTGTCACCCTGTGAAAGTGCAAAGTAGATTCCCCTTTGGCTGAGTATCCCCAAGAGTGAGGGGCTGTGGCTAGATCAGAGTCAGGGAGTAACCCTCAGACCTAAAACTGGTGGTGTAGATGACTGGTCAGTGGCCAAAGCGCCACCCCAAGGAAGGTTGTGGTCTGGTTGCTTCAAGTTTGTCTCCAAGGCCGTGAATCTTGCCTGATCACTGATGCTACCCCCAACACTTAGTTCCTCCGCAGGCACCCAAGTCTGAGCCTGCCTGCAACCCTCAGGCACAGAATGCAGATCTGAAAACCCACCCTCGCATCCCACGCCAGCCCGTCCCTGGACCCAGCACACAGCTGCCAACAGCACTCGGGCCCCTGTTTGTTTATGGTTTGTGACATACTGGTCCTGTGCTGACTGCAGAGCACATGACACCTGTCACACCATCCTGTCTTCAGAGGATCCATGAGGCGGGTGACCTCATCCTCTGCACTCAGAAAACTGAGGATCAGAGATGCCTCACTCCTCACCATCACACAGCTTGGAAACTGCAGGCTGAAATGAGAAATCAAATAGCTTGGGCCCTTGAGGCTGTGACCAATGTAGCACCACCCGAAGTGTTTTTTAGAAATTTTTTTATTTGTTCTAATTGTCCATGACAGTAGAATGCATTTTGATAGATCATACATAAATGGAGTGTAATTTCTCATTTTTCTGATTGTACATGTTGTAGGATCACATCGGTCATGCAGTCAACTATGTACATGAGGTAATAACATCTACTTCACTCCACTGTCCTTCCTGCCCCCACACCCATCTCCTCCCTTCACTCCCCTCTACCTAATCTAAAGTAACTCTATTCTTCTCTAGCACTCCTGCCCCCTGTGAATTAGCATCCACATATCAGAGAAAACATTCAGCCTTTGGTTTGGGGGACCGACTTATTTCACTTAGCATGATGTTCTCAAGGGCTCCAGGAATGAACGATCCCCACATGTCCTATAAAGCATATCCTCGTGTAAGTGAAACGGAGGTTATCCCATTTTGCATTGTACTTGAAGCTTGGTGCAGGGAAAGCATGCAGCATGGTCAGGTCCAGGACCCACCCTGGAGACTTTGCTCCTTTGCTGCCTGTGATGGACAGTTCTCAGTGTCGTCTCCTTCCTGAATTTACTGAGCATTCTTTCCCACAACAGTTCAAAGTTCTATGGGCCTTTTTCTACCTAGCAAGTCAAAACATACTTTTTTTAAATGAAAAATCTAATTTGACAGTTTTCCACCAAAAATAGACCATTTCCTAGAGTCAAAATAGAAAATGGAGGGGAAGCTAAGGTACAGAGCAGTTGAGCTGACTTCTTGACAGGATAATCAACCCTAACCAAGGACCTGCAGTGGCACTTGGATCCCTGGCAGGCAGATGTCCTACTCTAGGGTCACACTGGCCTGGAGCCTCCTGGGGTGGTGGGGAGTCCAAGCTATGTGTGAAGGCAGCTGGCCGTGTGGCATCTTGAGCACCTGTGGTGAGGTTGGGTGTGGCTCGTGCTCAGGCCACGGAGGACTGAGGTGCCAGCTCTGCTGAGTGCCATGTCTGAATGTGATGCCCCACTCAGCCCCACTCATGCCTCAGAGCATGGACCAGGGAAGGACGTGGCTAGAGTAGGAGGGTTATGTGAGAGAGAGAGAGGGCACCAAGGAGATGGCACCTTCCCCATGGCACAGCCACAGGGTGTCTCACCCTTAGCAAGAATCCTAAATGGTAATGTGTGGACAGGTACCTGTGAACAGGTGTTCACCCTGCCCCTGAAAAGCAGCCTTGATGTCACCCAACAGAGAGGGTGAATGGTGGGACAGGACAGCAGAAGGGCAAGAACTGAGGGGAATGGGCAGGGAAGCCAGTGGTGAGGAGCACGAACAGGAAGCAGTCAGAGGAGAAAGGAATGGAGTGGGCAGTGTGTCCACTGCATGGCCCAGCAGTGGCCAGGCTGACTGCACCGCCCGTGTGGAGCTCTGGCGAGGACCAGCTGGGCATTCCATGTTGGATAGGGGGCGAGGAGGGAGCGGCCCAGGCTGGGGGCTGACTCGTGGGTTTCAGGTTGTAGATCACCAGCGTAGGCCACCCAATGATCGTCCCCATATGTGTGCCCTGGGAGCAGAGCCAGGGTGAGAACAGCCCAGGTCCCAGGCACATGTCTTGGTGCCAGAGCCTGGAGGACATCTGCAGTCAGCTGCCTCCTGGACTCCTCAGAGCCACACCTGCTCAGCCCCAAGGCAGCGCACGCCAGCATCTGCACCCCCCTGCTCTTCCCAAGGGACTTACCATGAGTATGCCACTGTTCTCCCTGAATTGTCCCCAGCCCTAACTGCAAATCTGCAGTACTGTCTACTCAGGACCATGCCACTGGCAACTGTGTGTGTTGAAGAAACCCACTGACCTGAACATAGTTTTCAGCCCCCTGCGTCCTGTGAGGTGTGTCAGGCGGAAAGAGGTGGAGGGCCCCTCTGCTGCCTCTCTATCCCAAGCCCCAGTGTTTTCACCATCTGCCCACACTGGCCCTTCTACAGAGAGATTGTGGACGTTCTGGCCTCTGGCAGAGTCACACCATGGGCACCTGTGTGTCCAGAGCTGTCCTTGCCTAGAGAATTGACATCAGAAGAACAACTTCCCCAGCTGACTCAGGCCTCAGCCGTCTGCCCTGTCCCAGGTGCTGGGTTCTGCGCCTTCCCAAGTGCTGCTGCCCAGCACTGCCCTGGGCTCAAGGTCAGCCACCATTGGCCACTCTGTCACTCCTGGCCTGGGCTGCACTGGGCCCCTTGTGGATCCTTCTGGGTATGGCCTCTGCTCACCCTCCCTCTGAACTGCTGTGGCTTTGGTGGAGAGAGCTCATGGCACTGTGGCTGAGAACACTCCCAGGGCCCAGGTTGATGGGGTGAAACCCTTAATTCTCTGAGGACTTAGAGCAAAGGATTCAGGAGCCCTTGGCTCCTCATGGGCTTGCAGGTGTGGGCGAGAGGACCAGCCAATTGGACAGGGGAGCACCATGGACCAGGAGTGCCTGGCAGGACACAGGATGGCTCCCCCTCCACCAGGCCCTGAACAGAGCAAGGTGCCAGGAAACACACGTGGGGCTACAGCAAGGGCAAGAGAGCTGGAATCCCCAGGGCCAGCACCCGGCAGAGGCCAGGCTGTGAGCAGCCACAGGCGATTCTCCGCCCACATGACTGTGTGCATGCCAGCCCTGGGCAAGGTGTCCTGCACAAGGTGGGGTCGGCCTTCCATGGCCCCTCTTCTCCTGGACTGGAACATGACACCAGTTAGTGGGGCAGGTGCCAGCTCAGCTGGTTCCTCCAGGCTGCCCTGAGGACCCTTTGACTTTGTGCTGGTCTCTGCTGACCCTCACCCTCAAGCATAACTGCTGACACCAGTGTCACTGGGCCTGTCACTCCCCATGGTTCCTAGGTTGACGTCAACTCCAGTGCCTCAGCAGGTGACCCCAGTGTGAAGCAGGGTCAGGGGCCCAGGTACCTGAGCAAGGCCTGGACATGCCTCCACAGTGCCTCGGGGAGCACACCTGCCCACACCTTGACCCCAACAGCGGGGTCCAGACTGCACTGGGCTACGTTTCTGTTGCTATAACCCAAACAGCTGCTGAGGCTTGTCAACTGCAGGGCAGCAGGAAGACCAAAACCCTCAGGGACACAGACTATCTGCCCTCCATGTGGCTCATCCTGAGGAATTAAGCTGCTCAGATCTTCCAGCAGTCTACATGTGGCTTTTCTGTAGCTACAGGAAAGCAGCCTGATTTTACCTTCAGTCCTCCCAGGCAAGGAGCCCAGGAAGGGCCAGGTTGGAGCTGCTAGGAGCATGTGTTCACTTCCCACCAGGCTGCTCCACCCAAGCATCCATCACAAATCTCTTAAAGAGCAAATTTCCCCAGGACGTTCAAACACATGATATGACTTACGAGCACTGTGCACTGGTGAGCAACATGCCTGCACACTGCTGGGCCACAGCGCTCCTCTCTGCTGGGGAGGCATCCACAGGTGACCCTGTGACCCATGATGGGAGGCATGGGGTGCGTGGGTTGTGGTGTTATTTGCTAGTTGCTTAAGTGGCAGGCTGCGGCAGATCACTGCCAGAATTAATACCGTATTTTGTAGCTAAACCCACAATACTCGTTTCAGGATGGAGCTAAAGTACAGTGTGCCTATCTATATCTGTAAATGAATGATATTATTTTGGGACATGAAAGTTTAAGCTCTGTAAAACATGCAATCCCGTGGAGATCTCAGCAGAGGAACTTGTACGCACAGGTGTTGGGTGTGATAAGGTGTGTTGCCATTTATCTGTGTACTTGCAGACAAATATTAACATAGTCATGAATGAAGCATTTAATCCCCTTTATTTTAAATTGAATATCTTTATTTTAACAAACATGAACAATGTACATTATTGTGCTCCCACTATTCATTGCCATTTCCCACAGTGCACCATTACATGATACACCATAAGACACATGTTCCGGGAACAGCAAGCATCTGCCGGGGTACGACACTGTACCGTCATCCATTTCAAACAAAGACGTCCTCCCCCAGAGACCCTTTCTCACAGGGAAAGAGGACATGCTCCATTAGCATCAGGAAAGTCAGGAGCATGCCTCACGTTGGAGACGTGGGTCAGAACCATGCATCCACTCCTTTGAAACCCTGAATGGAATCCCATCCATGCTGAGGTGAGAGGGTGCACCCAGGGTTTTGTGCCCCTGTGGCCAGGGTGGGCACCTTCCGGGGGAAAGTCAGGTTCACAGCTCTGCATGCCAGGCCTCTTGCAGCACAGGCCAGAGGGGCAAGGCCTGCCATTGCCTGTGGTCTCTTAGGCATGCCATCTCACAAGCATTTCTGGCCTGTGTCAGGTATAAGGAACTGACCAGGACCTGCAAGATTCAAGTTCAAATAGAGAAACCTGACCCCAAGGGTGGTCAGAGGAGCTGAGAAAGCAAATGTGAAGCCAGGTGTTTAAGTCACCAGGTGGGAGCCCAGAAGGGAAGCAGCCACTCTGACTCCAGGGCTGAGGCAGCTTCCAGGCCTGAGAGGCAGCAGGAAGTCAGTACACAGGAAGACACACAGATGTGGAGGAGGCACGCTGAGCACCAGTGCCACAGCATGTGAAGCCACGTGATTCCACACTGTCCATGTGGGGGCAGCTGGGATTGGAGATGGCAGAGGGCCCAGGATGTGTAGCAGGCAAGTCCCAGGCCCCACATGGCCATTGTCCCCGTGGGCCACAATTGGGTTCAGGAACAGGTCTTTGCACTTGATCTTCTCCACCCCATGTTCAGGCTGCAGTTAGCTGGGCGGGCTGCACTGCCCCCACCCTCACATGTGCATGCAGCCCAAGATCAGGTGGAAAGCAGGTCACTGGGAGGAGCCAATGAGTGTCCCCCACCACGCCAGCAGTGTCACTCTCCACCACAGCTGGCATGCTGAAGGCATGGGCCTAGGAGGCGACCCCAGAGACAGAGCCCAACCTCTAAAGCAGCACCCACCAGCAAGTGCCACAGGGATCTGGAGCCTTGGTCAGGTCCTGCAGAATGGGGTGTCTGGAGAGAGGGTGGCTGTGTGCAATCTGTTCCTCCTGCGCAAAGTGTCTGGGCTGTGTGCAATATGAAACGCTGCAGAATTTCACAGATCCTTTGAGGTAAAGCTCAGACACCTATCACCATGTTGGGATGCAGCATCCTGTCTCCATTCCACCTAGGGCCCTAGCGTGCAGGGATGGTAACCATGCAGAACGTGGGAGAGAAGGGGGTAAAAAGACCACCTCATGACAGCCTCAGGCTGGAGTGGTTTTCTGAGGAGCTCACTCAACTGAGGACCCCCTATCTCCTGAGGAGCCCCCTCCAGAGGAGACCCTCTTCTGAGGATTCCCTATCTCCTGAGGAGCTCCTAGTTCCAGAGGAGTCCCTATCTCCCAAGGAGTCCCCTTTCCTAAGGAGTCCCCTCTTCTGAGGAGTCCCCTCTCCTGAGGATTAGCCTCTTCTGAGGATTCCCATCTCCTGAGGAGTCCCTATCTCATGAGGAGTTCACTCTCCTGAGGAGTCCCTATCTCCTGAAGAGCTCCCTCTTCTGAGGAGTTCCTATCTTCTAAGGAGTCCCCTCTCCTGAGGAGTCCTCTTTCCTGAGCATTCCCCTCTTTTGAGGAGTCCCTATCTCCTGAGGAGTCTCCATCCCCTGAGGAGGCCCCTCTCCTGAGAAGTCACCGCTCCTGAGGAGTCCCCATCTCCTGAGGAGGCCCTATCTCCTGAGGAGTCACTTCTCCTGAAGAGCCCCCTCCCCTGAGGAGTCCCCATCTTCTGAGCTGGGAAGTAGAGTGCTGGAGGCTCCTGCTATGGTTTGGCTGAGGCACAGGGTTGGCCTGGATGGTGACTGCAGGGTGGGTGCTCTGGGGAGAGGGTGGGATCTTCAGGAGGTGGAGCCTAGAGGGATGAAGTTAGGTCACTGGGGTCTGTGGGGCCCTGGTCTCTTCTCTTTCTTCTTTGCCCCTGGCCATGAGGCAAAGGGTTTGGCTCTGCTGTGCTTTCCCTACTGTGATGTGCTGCCTCGTCACAGACCCAAAGCCACAGGGCCAACTGGTCCTGGATTAGACTGTCCAAAATTGTGAGCCAAAATAAAGCTTTTGCTTTATAAGTTGACTTTCTCAGGTATTTGCTATAGTGATGGAAAGTCATCTAACATGGAAAGTAAGAGAGATGCAAGTTCCAGAGAAGGAAAAGTGGAGAGACAGAGAAACCAGAGCCTTAGAGATGTTGTTTGAGTTGCTGGATCAAGCTTTGCCTGAAAGCAGGATAGCTCTGGATACCTCAGTACATGAAGAAATGCAATTCATTATTTTGGGTTAGGGATTAGTTGGGTTCATGGACATGTAATTTGCCGATGCCAAAATTAAAATTCTTCAGCATTCTATTTATTTTAATAAATATATGCAGTCACATAACCATGACCACAATCAGGATAGGAAACCATTCCAAACCCTAACTGTACAATTGCTTGCATTCTCTCTCTGTTCCGATTTTTTTTTAATTTATTTTTATTGTAAACAAATGGGATACATGTTGTTTCTGTTTGTACATGGAGTAACAGCATACCATTTGCATAATCATACATTTCATAGAGTAATGATGTTTGATTCATTCCGTTATTTTTTTCTTTACCCCCCACCCCTCCCACCTCTCTTTTCCCTCTATACAGTCCCTCCTTCCTCCATTCTTGCCTCCCTCCCACCCCCCATTATTTGTCATCATCCGGTTATCATTGAGATCATTCATATTTTGGATTTTTGAGTTTGGCTTATCTCACTTAACATGATATTCTCCAATTTCATCCATTTGCCTGCAAATGCCATAATTTTATTATTCTTTATAGCTGAGTAATATTCCATTGTATGTATGTGTGTGTGTGTATATATATATATATATATATATATATATATATATATATATATATATGCCACAGTTCCTTTATCCATTCATCAATTGAAGGGCATCTAGGTTGATTCCACAATCTGGCTATTGTGAATTGAGCAGCTATGAACATTGATGTCGCTGTATCTCTGTAGTATACTGATTTTAAGTCCTTTGGGTATAGGCCAAGGAGTGGGATAGCTGGGTCAAATGGTAGATCCATTCCAAGTTTTCTAAGGAATCTCCATACTGCTTTCCAGAGTGGCTGCACTAATTTGCAGCCCTACCAGCAATGTATGAGTGTACCTTTTTCCCCACATCCTCTCCAACACCTATTGTTGCTTATATTCTTGATAATCGCCTTTCTAATTGGGGTGAGATGGAATATTAGTGTAGTTTTGATTTGCATTTCTCTTATTACTAAAGATGGTGAACATTTTTTCATGTTTGTTGATTGCTTGTAGATCTTCTTCTGTGAAGTGTCTGTTCATATCCTTAGCCCATTTGTTGATTGGGTTGTTTGTATTCTTCGTGTAGAGTATTTTGAGTTCTTTATATATTCTGGAAATTAGTGGCAAAGATTTTCTCCCACTCTGTAGGCTCTCTCTTCACATTGCTGATAGTTTCCTTTGCTGAGAGAAAGCTATTTAGTTTGAATCTATCCCAGTTGTTGATTCTTGCTTTTATTTCTTGTGCTATGGGAGTCCTGTTAAGGAAGTCTGATCCTAAGACAACAAGGTGAAGCTTTGGACCTACTTTATGTTCTATAAGATGCAGGGTCTCTGGTCTGATTTCAAGGTCCTTGATCCAATGTGAGTTGATTTTTGTGCAGGGTGAGAGATATGGGTTTAGTTTCATTCTGTTGCATATGGATTTCCTGTTTTCCCAGCACCATTTGTTGAAGAGGCTATCTTTTCTCCATTGCATATTTTTGGCCCCTTTGTCTAGTATGAGAAAATTGTATTTATTTGGGTTTGTGTCGTGTCTTCTATTCTGTACCATTGATCTACCTGTCTATTTTGGTGTCAATACCATGCTGTTTTTGTTACTATTGCTTTGTAGTAGACTTGAAGATCTGGTATTGCAATACCCCCTGTTTCATTCTTCCTGCTAAGGATTGCTTTAGGTATTCTGGGTTTCTTATTCTTCCAGATGAATTTCATGATTGCTTGCTCTATTTCTGTAAGGTACATCATTGGGATTTTAATTGGAATTGCATTGAATCTGTATAGCACTTTTGGTAGTATGGCCATTTTGACAATATTAATTCTTCCTATCCAAGAACATGGGAGATCTTTCCATCTTCTAAGGTCTTCCTTAATTTCTTTCTTCAATGTTTTGTAGTTTTCATTGTGGAAATGTTTTACCTCTTTGGTTAGATTGATTCCCAAGTATTTTATTTTTTTGAGGCTATTGCAAATGGGGTTGTTTTCCTCATTTCCCTTTCAGCTGTTTCTTCGCTTGCATATAAAAATGCTTTAGATTTATGTGTGTTGATTTTATAGCCTGGTATTTTGCTGAATTCATTGATGAGGTCTAGAAGTTTTCTGGAGTAGGTTCTTGGTTCCTCTAAATATAGAATCATGTCATCTGCAAATAGTGACAGCTTAAGTTCCTCTTTTCCTATTCATATCCCTTTAATTTCTTTGGTCTGCCTAATTGATCTGGCTAGATTTTCGAGGACAATGTTGAATAGAAGTGGTGAAAGAGGACATCCCTGCCTTGTTCCCGTTTTTAAAGGGAATGGTTTCAGTTTTTCTCCATTACGAATGATGTTGGCCATTGGCTTAGCGTAAATAGCCTTTACAATGTTCAGGTATGTTCCTACTATCCCTATTTTTTCTAGTGTTTTGAGCATAAAGGGGTGTTGTATTTTTTTTGAACACTTTTTCTACGTCAATTGAAATAACCATATGATTCTTATCCTTAAGTCTATTGACATGATGGATTACGTTTATTGATTTACAAATGTCGAACCATCCTTGCATTCCAGGAATGAAACCCATTTGATCGTGGTGCACAATTTTCTTAATATGTTTTTGGATATGGTTTACTAATATTTTAAGGATCTTTGCACCTATATTCATCAAGGATATGGGTCTAAAATTTTCTTTCCTTGATGTGTCTTTGCCTGGTTTGGGTATGAGGGTGATATTAGTTCGGTAGGGTACCCTCCTTTTCTATGTCTTGGAATACTCTGAGAAGTATTGGAATGAGTTCTTCTTTGAAGGTCTTGTAGAACTCGGCTGAGAATCCTTCTGGTCCTGGGCTTTTCTTGGATGGTAGATTTTTAATAGCTTCTTCTATTTCATTGCTTGATATTGATCTGTTTAAATTGTGTATGTCCTCCTGGTTCAGTTTGGGAGGAGAATAGGTCTCTAGAAATTTGTCAATGTCTCCAGTAGTTTCTATTTTGTTGGAATACAGATTTTCAAAGTAGCTTCTCATCATGTTCTATATTTCAGTGGTGTCTGTTGTGATATTTCCTTTTGCATCATGTATTTTAGTAATTTGAGTCTTGTCTCTCCTTCTCTTTGTTAGTTTGGCTACGGGTTTGTCTATATTGTTTACTTTCTCAAAGAACCAACTTTTTGTTTTGTCAATTTTTTGAATAGTTTCTTTTGTTTCAATTTCTGATTTTAATTATTTTCTGTCTTCTACTACTTTTGCAGTTATTCTGTTCTTCTTTTTCTAGGGCTTTGAGCTGTAATGTTAAGTCATTTAGTTGTTGACTTTTCATTCTTTTCTGGAATGTGCTCCATGCAAAGAATTTTCCTCTTAATACCACTTTCATAGTGTCCCAGAGATTTTGATATGTTGTATCATCATTCTCATTGAACTCTAAGAATTTTTTTATCTCCTCCCTGATGTTTTTTGTTATCCATGTTTCATTGAGTAGCATATTATTTAGTCTCCAGGTGTTGGAGTAATTTCCCTTTTTTATTTGTCATTGATTTCTACTCTCAGTCCATTATGATCTGATAGAGCACAAGGCAGTATCTCTATTTTTTGCATTTCCTAAGGGCTGCTTTGTGGCATAACATGTAGTCTATTTGCGAGAGGGTTCGATGTGCTGCTGAGAAGAAAGTGAATCCACTCGTTGATGGATGGAATATTCTATATATGTCTATTAAGTATAGGTTATTGATTGTGTTATTGAGTTCTATGGTTTCTTTGGTTGGATTTTGTTTGGAAGATCTATCTAGTGTTGACAGCGGTGTGTTAAAGTCACCCAGAATTATTGTGTTGTGGTCTATGTGATTCCTGATATTGAGAAGTATTTTTTTGATGTACAGGGATGCACCATTATTTGGGGCATAAATATTTACTATCGTTATGTCTTCCTGATTTATGGTTCCTTTAAGCAGTATGAAATGTTCTTCTTTATCCCTTCTGACTAACTTTTGCTTGAAGTTCACTTTATCTGATATAAGGATGGAAACCCCCACTTTTTTTTTACTGAGTCCATGTGCATGGTAGGTTTTTTTCCCATTCTTTCACCTTTGGTCTGTGGATGTCTTTTTCTATGAGATGAGTCTCTTGCAGGCAGCATATTGGATATTTCTTTTTAATCCATTCTGCCAATCTATGTCTTTTGATTGATGAGTTTAGGTCATTAACGTTCAGGGTTATTATTGAGATATGATTTGTATTCCCAGTCATTTGGCTTATTTTTGGTTTTTAAGTTGGCTTGGTTTCTCCTTTGAGTGGTTTTTCTCTAAGGTAGTTCCTCCCTTTGCTGACCTACATTGTTGTTTTTCATTTCCTCCTCATGGAATATTTTGTTGAGAACATTCTGTAGTTCAGGCTTTCTATTTGTAAATTCTTTTAACTTTTGTTTATCATGGAAGGATTTTATTTCATCTTCAAATCTGAAGGTGAGTTTTGTTGGGTATAGGATTCTTGGTTGGCAACAATGTTCTTTCAGAGTTTGAAATATGTTGGTACAGGCCCTTCTAGCTTTTAGACTCTGGGTTGAGAATTTGGCTGCTATCCGTATTGGTCTTCCCCTATATGTAATCTGATGCTTTTCTCTCACGGCCTTCAAAATCCTATCTTTATTTTGAATGTTAGGCATTATCATTATAATGTGCCTTGTGTGGATCTGTTGTGATTCTGTGAATTTGGTTTTCTGTAAGTCTCTTGTATTTGATTTTCCATTTCATTCTTCAGGTTTGGAAATTTTCTGATATTATTTAATTGAGTAAGTTGTTCATTCCTTTGGTTTGTATCTCTGTGCCTTCCTCAATCCCAATAATTCTTAAATTTGGTCTTTTCATGATGTCCCATAGTTCTTGGAGATTCTCTTCATGATTTCTTACCATCTTCTCTGTTTGGGTGACTTTATTTTCAAGATTAAATATTTGTCTTCATTTTCTGAGGTTCTGTCTTCCAAGTGGTCTAGTCTTTTGGTGATGCTTTCCATTGAGTTTTTTATTTGGTTTATTGTCTCCTTCATTTCAAGGATTTCCATTTGGTATTTTTTGAGAATCTCTATCTCTTTGTTGAAATGATCTTTTGCTTCCTGCAGATGCTCTTTCAGCTTATTGGTATTATCATTCATTGCCTGTATTTGCTCTCTTATCTCATCCTTTGCTTCGTGAATCATCTTAATCATGTATAATCTGAAGTCCTTTTCTGACATGTCTTCTAACATACTGTCATTGGATTCTATTAGTTTAGAATCTAGATTTGTTTGGATCATTTTCTTCCCTTGTTTTTACATGTTGTTCATATATCTTCCCCACTATCAGTGTAGATCTGGGGTATTGCAGATTTCCCCCTATAGGCTTATAGTTGCCCTATAGGTTTCCAAAACCCTTTCTTTAAGGGGAGATCAATATTAGCAGTGCCCAAATCAGACACTATGCAATCCTAGACCAAATAACCCCTATGGGGACAATAACAAATTTGTCATAGTAAACAAAATGAGTTCAAATATTATCTTTGGTAAAACAAAGAGGTTTGCAATAAGGTCTTCAGTTTCTAATGGAGGACAAAGAGGATGCAGAGGGATATAGAATGTGGCTGTTAATGGGATAAGAAAAGAATATACAGAAGTTCTAGAAAATAGAAAGGCGAGAGTGTATTCATATAAATCAGATGTTAGCATGCAAAAAAGGGAGAAAGAGACTCTGAGGGAACAGGTGAACAAACGGTAAAGAGAGCAAGAAAAGTAAAGAAATAAAAACTGAAATTTTTTTTAAAAAGGAGAAAAAAGAAAATCTGCTGTATAACAGTCATATACTAATGCAACCTCCCAGTGTTCAGTAGCCTGATGCATGAGAGGTACCTGACAATGAGCTTCAAGCCTCCAGCAGGTGTTGCAGGATGGGATTTACCCCACCCAAAGACCGGAGCTCCAGCATCCAGGACTATCCAAGATGGCCACTCTGGCTTCGAAAGTGTTGGCAAATGGGGAGTTGCAGCTCAGGGGTGGACATGGTCAGCTGGAAGTCCTGGAGACAGGATGCCGTTGGTCCGGCAGGGGTCCTGGAGGTCCGGTGTGTTTAGTATGGTTGCGGGATCCTGGAGGCCGGGTGCAATCAGTCGGTCTGGGGTGCCGGTGATAGGGTGCAGTCAGTTGGTCTGGGGGCCCTGGCGGCAGGGAGCAGTCAGTCAATGTGAGGGCCCCAGAGGCAGGGAGTGATTGGTCAGGCTGAGGTATCCTGGAGACGAGGCTCAGTCAGTTCGGCCAGGGGTCCTACGGGGCCTGGCTGTTGTCTCAAAATGGTGGCAGCCACGTGTAATCAAACCTGCAGGTACTGTAACAGTGAACTTCCAGGCAACAGCAGGCAGCTGGTGCGCCACTGGCGGTCGCAATCAGTTTGCTGACTGTTGTCGGATGATCGGGAGGTGACCCCCCTTGTGTGTTGGGTGATGGATAGGTGTAAGGCAGGTGATGGACAGATGAGAGGCAGGCAAATGGCGGATGATAGGTGCCTGACAGTGAGCAATCTGCACTCAAAAAAGGCGTCAATATACTGGCAGACTGAAGGTCATCACAGCAGACAAATGGGGTAAACACCAGGGAATCAATAAGCAGCAAAAACTGCCTCACCGTGAAACAGATATCCTCTGCTTGAAACTGGAGTTACGGAGTGACAAGAAACGCAGCCTCCCTCTAGTCTGCCATCTTGCATCCTCCCCGATTTTTTTTTCTACAATTTTGGTTGAGGCTAATCTCATTGGGTTTTCTATAATGGCTTAGTCAGAACCTTTACTGATAATCCTCCATGACAGCTGCCTCCTCCTCTTCTTCCTCATGCCCTTTTTGCAAAAATTAGTTTCACGTTCCCGTTCCTGGGTCCCAGGCACTGTGGTGGCTGCTGGCCCGTTCCCTGTGTTTGGAGGAGACCCTCACCCTTCCAGCAGCCAGGCCTGCTGGTTGGACTGTCAGCAGGAATTCCACCCCTCTCTGCACCTGCCCAGGGGCTTCTGCGAGGCTACTGGTCTCCTGAGTCTCAGAACAGGGAGTGGCCACAGCTGGGTCATGAGGATTCTGCATTTGCTGAGAGGTGGGTGTGTTGAAGCCACTTCCTTCATGGGACAGTGTGGGCACTGAACTTTCCCAGCTCCATAAACCAGTCGCAGCTAAGCGGAAGCTTCCTGGCGAGCATTGGCCATGGCCAAGGTCAAGAGACAGGAACTGGCAGGGGAAGGAGGGAGAGCAGACCCATGGAAACCTGGGCTCTGTCCCTGCCCTGCCTTATGCCTTGGGGTGGTCAATTCCTGAGCCCTTCTGCACTCATTAGGCACCTGCTGTGTGACTGGGCCCTGTAGATAGATGTTCTGTCCCTGTATAAGGACCCATGGGTGCAGAGCCTTGGGGTCACAGGGGACTTGCAGGGTCATACCATCTGGTCCTCTGTGCCCAGCGTCTTTCCTCAGGTAGCCTTGGTCAGCAGTGACCAGCTTTGCATCCTCAAACCCGTTGTACAGATGAAACAGGCTCGGGGAGACTCCTCAGCCCAGAGCTCACCCGGGACCTGGGGCGCGTAGTCACCTGTGCAAGCCTGGGTTCAGCGTTGCTGCTGTCTCTGCTTCTAGGTGACCTGGAGCAAGCCCTACCCTGGTCCTCAGAGCCCTGGTGGCCCAGAGGCAAAATGGAGACTGGGAGGGAAGGAGTCTGTGGTTCTCAAACTTGTGCACACATCAGCATCCCCTGGAGGGCCTCTCCCTAGCAATGAAGTGCTGCCCCTTAGCTCAGGGGTGGTGCCCAAGAGCGGCCTGTCTGACAGGGTCCAAGATAGTGCGGCTGTGACTGGTCTGCGGACCACACTTTGAGAACCCCTGGGCCAGATGAACCCAGAAATCACTGAAAGGTTTCTTGCAAGTCCCACCGAGTCCTGTCACCTAAGTCCCTGTCCTGAGGGCTCTGTCAACCCCACCCTGCAGGGACCATGTCTCTGAATTTTCTGGCAAACTCAGAAGAGGGGCCTGGAGAGTAAGTCTGACCGCTCAGGTGGGAAGACGACTCAGAGCTCTGGGGGTCGACGTTCCCGGGTGGAACTGATGGGCAGGGCTGAGGCCGGTGGTAGGGGTGGAGGTGGCAGGGGTCCAGAAGCCTCTGTCCCCACCCCCTGGGCAGCAGGACTGGCACTGCTCCTGCCAGATTGCTCTGAGCTTCTGCCTGTCCCTGGGGAGCCCCCAACTCACCCTCGGTCAACAAAGGCTCTATTTCCAAGGCTGGTGGGGAACATTTCAGGCCTTTATAATTAAGTGTCCTGGTGAAGGGCAGTTGTGGAATCCTGGCGCTGGGTGCCCATCAGGCGGGTGATGGATGGCGACAACACATCATCCTGCGCAGCCTGCCATGAGCTATGGGGGTCGTATATCACCGCCAGCCTGGCCAGGCTTCACTGTGCTGGGTGGAGGCCACAGGCGGAGGCAGCAAGCTGGAGCTCTGTGGGAATGGGGTGCAGGTCCTGGGCTGGTCCCGGGGGCCTCTCCCAACTGCTACTGGTGTACTGAAGAAGCTGGGGACCCAGACAGAGGGGTCAGCCCCCAGGCTTTGGAAGAAATCCAGAAGCCAAACTCGATTCTGACCTTTTCCCTCACTCCTTCCATCCAACCCCACAGCAACCTTCTAGTTGGTTCTGGAATTCATCTGCTGTTCTCCATCTCATGTCCCCACCCCACATCCAGGCTGCCACCTCTCCATCTCTCTCACTATGCTTCCCCACACATGAATGGGGTGAAACTCGGTCCCTGAAAGTAACCACCAGGCTTTGTCGATGTGATGGAGTCAGGGAAGTCTATCAGTTCCCATCTGAGACCCGGGGGCTGACGCCATTTATTGCATTTCTGCCACCACTCACTAGAATGGGCCTAGGCGAGCCCTGTGGTCCCAGGAGGAAGCAGAGACACGAGGAAACGGGTAAGCCAAGTCCATTCACAGCAGAGCTCCCACCTTCCCTGCAGACCCCCCCGGCGTTTTGATAGCTCCCATACACTCCCCAGTTTGGTGATGCTTGTTATACAGCAAGAGCAGACTGATACACACAAGCCCTTACACGATTTAGGCCCTTCTGACCTCTCCAACTGCATCTCATTTATTTCTCCACTATAATTATTGCTCTTCCCTGCCTCAGGGCCTTTGTGCATGTGGCTCCCTTCACCTGGAAAGTCTTGTCACGGGCACCCTCCTCCTGTCCTTAGATACCAGCATAAATGTGGTCTCCTTAGAGAGATACATCCAAAGTAAGCTTCCCAGTGCTCCATTTAGTCTCACTTATGTCCTGCGTGAAACTTGAAAGGATCCAACTGTTGGAACAACCTGATTTTTCTGTCCTTGCCACCCCCTCCTTATCTGGTCTCTCTGTCTTCTTCCGCCCTAGGTGCCATGATGCGGGGCCGGTCTCAGGGTGTCTCTGACTCATGACTCTTTCCCCAGCCCTGAGCTGACTCCAGGTGGGTGGGTAGGTGGGTGTCTCTGCAGTTCAGGACAGACCCCAGGACAGCGCCCAGGTCTCCCTGGCTTCCCATACTGCCTTCTGCTTTGGTTTGATGAGGCCACAGGATGGAAGGCTGGAAGGCTGGTGGGAGCAGAGCTGGATTGGGAGAGCCTGGGTGGGCCTCCACAGGCAGGGCAGGAGGCCTGTGATGTCACCACCCATGTCACCACATGGCCCTGGTGCCCACACCCTGCCCAGTCCAGAACAGTCTCCCTCTTGTTGTTGGATGAGCAGAAGAAAGATCAGTTCTGAGGCAGACCTGGGGGGAGGGCTGGGTCTTTGAAATGCTGAGCCCACAGTGGAGGTGACAGCCCTGGGCTGTGGCAGGGGACAGAACCCTCTGAGCTCACAGTCAGTCAGATCTCTTCCCTGCAGACCTTTTCAGAGAGTTTAATATGCTAATGTGGGCTGGGATTCCAGAGAAGATTAAGAGGGACTTGTCCAGCAGTTGGGCCCAGGGCACCCTTCAATCAGGCACCATTTTGTGGAATGGTCACAAGGCACATTGACCTGGAGAGGGTTACAAAGTTCTATTTCAGGTCCCCTCTAGCCCTCTGAGATTTTGTAGCCTTTTAAAAGTCAAAAACATTTATTTAATGATAATAATGTTTAAAAAGCTCTGAATTTCTAGCTTCTGTAAAACAAATAAGTGGGCACCCTGGGTCCCACTAACCACTGGAACAGAGTCCAACACCCACTAACCCACTGGAACAGAGTCCCGCAGGCAAGGCCTTGGCTCTACCATTTGCCACAGTCCTCACCACTCCCTACTGTCTCCCACTGTGTTCTCTTTAGAACAAAGTGCCTTCCTTCCTGGTCTGGCCCTCAGCTTTCTGAGTTGCCACCAGTGACCCACAGTGTCACAAGCAGCCCCAATAATGGAGCTGTGCCCTGCAGGG